>NW_007728022.1:258878-290301 GCF_000696425.1 Galeopterus variegatus | reverse complement strand
TTAAAAAAAAAAAAAAAAAAAAAAAAAAAAGCATTCATAGATATAATTGGAGTTGTTTGGGGATATGTTTCTACCCAGAAAATCTCTAATAAGAAGGTGTTGGGATCGCCGTTTTCACTCTATATCGAAATGAAACAGGACTTAATTCCCAGAAACTTGCATCTCCTTCATAGATAGAACCTAACGCTTCCAGTCCATCTCCTGGTCTTCATTGGCGCTCATCGCTCCAGTTGCAGGGCACCTACAGGGGAGGTTGTCTGAGGAAGCTAGGGCTGTGGCCCTGAGGCCAGGGTGTCCCCTTCCAAGCCTGGCTGCAGGGACACGACCTTCGCACCCACAGACATGAGTTATGCGCACACCTGGCCTCTGTCGAGGCCGATGGGGCGCCCTTGTGTCTGGGCAGAGGCTTTCAGGTGTTTTTCAATAGCATGTTGTTAATTTCCCAGACATAATATTTTAAATCAATCATCTGTTAATGATTTGAAATTTGCAGTTCCATCAGCAGATCATCTTTGTATAATATGAATCTTCAGAATCTGTTAAGACTTTCTTTGTGTCCTGGCACATGGACATATTTTGTTTTAATATTCCATGTGTGCTTGAAAAATTAATGTGTTTTTTTCTGATCAGTGGGTGTAAAATTCTTTCTGTAGCTAATATTTCAAGCATTATTTTTAAGGATTTTTTTTATGTTTGTTTGCTTAAATTTTAAACTCACCTTTAAAATATAACCTGAGAAGTATTTTGGTTTTATATTTAAATAAAAATAGATTCAGACAAGTTAAAAAAAATAATCAACTTTGTGTATAATTTACTGATATCGTCACAGACAGGATAGGGTAAACTTCATACCTGTTCTTAATCTATACCTCTTATATTCCCACCCTCTGTATTCTAGCTTCTTAGCTTTTGCAGCTGCTTAGATCTCAATTACTTTATCACTTTCACTAATTTCTAGGGCATGTAATGAATTTTAACTTGTTCTTAACTAACTGTTGCAAGAGTGAGGGGAGATCCCGCTCCCTTTTCATTAAAATAAATTGAATTTTAGCTAGTAAACTCATGCAAAACACAGACACATAACAGGATGAGAATAAATGAATATCTAGATTTCCGAAGAAAGTGATATTTAAATCCTATGAGCCTGTTGATTCCTTCGGTCTAACTTATAATCTATTATTTTAATAATGTTTACTTGTGATTGGTTGTTGGGTATTTCTGTATTTTTTGGTTCGGGCAGAGGTGAGAGAGAATGTATGTAAGCAATTAGCTTGAGAAGTAGAAGTATTTCCTTTAAGGTTTGCTCAAGTAGCACCTGCAACAAGACATGCAAAATATTTTAAGTAACTGTGTACCAACGCACAGTGTAGTTGCCAGGAAAACTAGAGTTCCTGGTATTTATCTTCCAAGTTTACCAGAGAGGGGATAGTTGTCATATCCTCTCATTTTGGGAAAAACAGAAAACAAAAAGCCCGGGGCCGGCCCGGTGGCGCACTGCTGTAGTGCGCCGCTTGGGAAGTGCGGCGGCGCTCCCGCCGAGGGTTCGGATCCCACATACGGACCAGTTCCCGCTCACTGGCTGAGCGAGGCGTGGGAGCAACACCGAGGGTTGTGATCCCGTTGCTGGTCCCGGTCCGGTACGGGGGCGACACTGAGGGTTGCGATCTGTTGCCGGACACAGAAAAAGACAAAAAAAAGGAAAAAAAAAGAAAACAAAAAGCCCATCTCTTTTCTCTGCCACTGATCTTTGTAGGGCCGACTTTCTCATTGCATCTTGGATACGCTTCCCACAAGGTCTGGCTGTAACATGATCTGACATCTTTCTCATGGTGTCCCCATGAAGAACACTAACAACATTCCAAGCAATGACAATCATGTTGGAACAAGCAGGAGGCATGTACTGGGGAGCCTTTGAAACTTTATTTGATATACGGGTTCCCATCTGTTCTGTTCATAGACTTATCACCATGGCATGCCATAACACAACTGCCAGTTTTTTATAGGTTTTGTATCCTAAACCCTCAATTTAACTCCAGAGGATTCAGAGTAGGGCATTTGCTGTTATATCCCCAATGGTGACCCAATGATGTGTATTGAATTATTGAATGATATATTTACCTTTTGGATCCATGTTATTCTTAGTAATAGGAATCACCCAGTGCACCCTTTCCTTTCATTGGGAAGAACTTTGATTTTCAGGAAAAGTCAGCCTTACTGTTGCAGAGAAAAATCAAAGCATTTTCTTGTTCTAACCACAGTGACCAACTATGATACGTTCATGGTCAGTCACTTGTTGAACTCTAGACCAGGATCAACAAAAACATATTTCATCTTTGGAGGAAAACAACCAGACCACAAGAAAAAGGGTTTTAGAGTGTGAAAGCACTCCCTATCCCAAACATGCACATATGCAATTGTTCAATGATAGGAAAATGGGTTACGTGGGGTAATCATCAGCCTGTGAACCCTTCTAGTCAAGGTTTTGTAGGAGACCAGATGAACCTGAAAGAGCCTTTTGGGACAAACTAGTGGCTATTTAGGCATATTGTTATCATTTTAGACTTAGGTGGGTACAGCTATCTAACTTCTCAAAGAAAAACAAAACCACAGCATTATCCATGAACTAGGAACATTTACTGTGTTCCCGTCACCATCCTAGATGTATATGTGTCTTTATCAGTTATCCATTGTTGTGTAATAAACCATTCCAAAACTCAGTGTCCCAACACAACAATCATTTATTGAGCTAATGATTCCATAGATCATCATTTTGAGTTGGGCTCATCAAGACACTTTTTCTGCTGCTTTTGGCAAGGCTCACTCATGTATTTGTTGTCAGTTGTCAATTCTGTGGTCAGTCAGTGGACTTGCTGGGCACTGCTTTACCCAGATGGTCTCACTCACCTATCCGGAAGTGGCTATCTATTGGCTAGGGTAGCTAAGTTTTCCTCCCCTAGTCTCATCCTCCAGCAAGAAGACTCAACTTTGTTCACATGCCAGCAGCGTTACAGAAACACTAAGAAAGCAAACCCCAACACAAGTTCTTTTTAAGCCTCTTTATCCTGAATTTCCCATTATCAAAAGGCAAGTCACATGTGGTCAAGCCTGGGTTGAAGGGATAGAAAAATGGACTTCATCTATTGATGGGAGAAGATGTAAAACCACATTGCAAAGGTGCATGCACAAGGAATGAGAAAAATATGTATCCATTATTGCTGACTTAGCTTGAAATTCATAAAAACCCCGAGAAAATAAGAAAAGTCAAGCTCAGGTAGTAAAAGTTATTCATCTAAGATCAAATGGCACCTGGCAGTGGCATTGGTGTCAAACAATTTATATCAGTTCCCAAAGACTATGTGTGTTTTGTTTGTTTGTTTGTTTGTTTTTTGGCCAAATTGCCAATCCACAAAGTTATAGTGCTGGGAGGGACCTATTCTCTCCCTATTCAAATGTCAGTAGACATTTGTGCAATATCATGTAAAGATCTACACAAACGCAATTTAAACTGCCTGGTATTTCCTTCCTTTTGAGATGTTTGCTGACCCTAAGCTCCTCCTGTGTAGAAGTCCTGTAGGCTCCTTTGCATACACACACACACACACACACACACACACACTCAGCTGGTCATCAATCACACCATATTGTGATTGTCTCTTAGACCATAAGCTCCGTCATGAGCATTTGGTGTGCTATGTTGTGGATATGAAGTACCTAACAGAGGAGTTCATATAAGAATGTTCAATGCATACTAGTTAAACGAAGGAACAGTTAACAGCTGTTAGCATTTACTTTCATTTTAACTTATTTAATTAAATTCATTTAATTTTATCTAAAATGTTAATGGAAATACTTCAGATTAAACTGTTTAGATGTAGGCAGTTTTTCCTAACATATATGTATATATATAGACCCTATTAATGAAGTATATGAATGGTGGAGAAGAGACAAATCTCCCTAGAAAATTCCAAATAATTTATGTTAATAATCCCCCCTTTATGAGGTGGACCCAAATTCCTTTCCCTCTTGAGTGTAGGTTGTGCTTAGTGACTTGTTCTCAATGTCAGTGTATGAAAAGAGGTAGGAATGGTGGTAATTGGACAGTGGAGAAACCTAATAAACACTTTCTCAGCCAGGTGATCAAGGCTAGCATCATTAGTAATCAGTCTTATTGATAGCTGTACCCTGGATATGATATAAGAATGATATTTCATCTTTGTGATACTCTACCCCACAGCCCATAACTTCAGTGTAGTCATGAGAAAAACATCAAATCAAGAAAAACTTGGTACAAAATGCCTGGCCAGTACTCCTGAAAACCACCAAGGTTATCAAAAACGTGGCAAGTCTGACAAATCATCCGAAACCAGAGTCATCTAAGGATATGTGACCACTAAATGTAATGCTGTATCCTGATAACATTCCGGAACAGAAAAAGAACGTAGGGAAAAACTAGTGAAATGGAATAAAGTGTGGAGTTCAGTAAATAGTAACATCAATGTTGGTCTTTAGTTGTGACAAATACACCATCATCATGTAAGATGAAAACAATAGGGGAAATTGGGTGTGGGTATATAGGGTCTCTCTACTATATTTCCAACTTTGCTGTAAACCTAAAACTATTCTAAAATAGAAAGTTTATTTAAAACTTAGAAACTATCACAACTTATAAACAAGAAAAAAAGGAATATATTCACTTTAAGTTCTGAAGCAGATGATTTCCTGAAGTCACAGGAAGCAATTATTAAAAGAATAAATGGCACCTTGATATTTATTTATAAAGTAAGATATAAGCCCATCTTAAATTAAGAAACATCATAGAAACTTTAGAGAATGTGACTTATTTAGGAAAACAGATCGGGGTTAAAAATGCTGTGACATTTTTCAGTTTTTATGATTTTCCAAGAGGTTACAAAAACAATAAAGAGTCGTAAACTGATCTCAATTTGCCAAAGTTATGTGAACTGGAGGGAGACTGGGTAGCTAGGGATTGGTATGAGAGAGAGATTATTTTTTATTGTAAATTATTTTGTCTTCCTTTCTTTTCTTTTCTTTTTTTTTTTTCCAGGAGCTATCTTTGCTAGATATTTCGTCTTTCAAATTCTGTATTGTGTGCATGGATGTATTACCCGCTCTTAAAAAATTAACAGTTGGCCCTGTTTGGAAAAAAACAAATATAGCTAAGACTCTGTATGTAGGTGAAAATCTGCTCTTTCAGCCAAAAATGACAAGATTAATCCTGGTAAGCTATACAAACACTGGCCAGGCAAATCAAGCTAGGGAGCAGAACGCTTTTTTATGCCTGGCAGAATTTCAAAATTGACCCTACCACAACATCTGACTCATGCCAGATAATTTTCTATCATGAAAATTAAATATTAGCAGAATAAAAATGCAATTTGATGGTATTAATTAGCGTGGACCTTTAGCAATTAACTAAAACTTTAAAATGTACTTTTATATATTCCCAAGACAGAGCCTTTCCAAAAATATCACCTTAATAATGGTGGTCTCTGAACACCAGATTTACAAACACTCAGGCTTCTTGTGTTTTATAATCATAAGGTTTGGAAATTTTCATTAGCTTGTAGATTAACAAGGAATATTATAAACTGAAAGCTTTTCTAAATTGCTCAAAGTGTTATCTTATTTACACAAATGTTTTCCAAGACTCTAGAAAACTTACTAACATGTATAGGTTTAGTTCTATTCTTGAGCAGTTGCTAACTGCATGGTTGCTGTATCTCCATAGTTTATTAATTCCTTGTGATGATAGTAATAAGGAAACTTCTAATCTCTCATGACTATTGGAATATGACCAAAATAAGAAAATCTTGTGACCCCTCAAAATTTAAAAGTTTCTAAGAACTTGTAGGATTTTAGAATAGAAATAGATTTTAGGAATAATTTAGTTAAGTCCCTTTATTTCACAGATGAAAAAATCTAAGAGCCATAGAAGTTAGGTAACCTGTTCATGATCACCCAACACATACTTGGTAAAGAGAACTAGAATCCAAGTTTCTTAACTGATTTCCTTGCAAGGAATGTATATATACCTATCATTAAATAAGCATTTGTCATTCACTTATATTCTCAATATAGACCTTGATATAAAAATACAGAGGTAGAAAAGAGGTCTGAGGGAAGTAAACCAATTTCATACAAATGAAGTCATGGGAGAAGTTTTGAGTCTTAAGAGAAAGAAACTGGAATTAATCAAGGAGAGAGATGATGCCTATCTACCATCTTAAAAAACAAGTCTCTACTCCTTGATTCCATGACGATTTTCTGCCCATAGTATATTCTATGAGTTGACATTCCCAATGAAGTATCCCTATCCAAACGTTGACCATAGACCATATCATTTTGGAGATATTTCCTGATTCCAGCTAATTTTATCCATGTTTCCACTTACATCAGCACTGGTTGGAGAGATCAAGTTTGTAAACCAAGGAAAAGGGGGCATGAAGCTGGAGCTGAGAGTACCGGTAGCCAATTCTAGGGATGACGGTGATAAACAAGAACCCAGGCAATACCAATTAATTACTTTCTGAAAGGGCCCACCTCTTAATATTATTAGGCTCCAACATTTGAATTTTGGGGGACACCAATATTCAGACCATAGGTTAAGAACTTCAGTCCAACAAATCCTAATTTCCCTGGTTCATTGCCATACCTGGAATAGTTTGTTTTTATGTATTAGCTTTGGCTAAAACAATTCTTTACTATCTGTAGGTATTAACAGTATTTGTAAACTACTTTTCCCCAATGTGGTCTTGCCACAGTCATCCTTAACTAGATGGCCTCAGTTATTAGTTATTATGCAGAATTATCCTTGGATTTGTATTCAAAAATGGAAATCATGCATTCTACTAATAATAGGATAATAGTGATTTCTGAATGAAAGATGCTTACTAAGGACCTCTGTGGTATTTGTTTGGGATTTTTTTTTTTCTTGTAAGGAATAAGATGTTTCCAGGTTTTCTTGTTGCCCTTGCTGTTTACGTCAGTGGGGGCGAGAGAAATGCAACCGACAATATTTCAGTAATTCACTACTCTAGTGTCCTACAGAGGGCACTTGACGTTTTGATATAGGTATTTTGATGCTATCATTTTTATATGTTCATTTCCACTCTGAAAAACAAACAACTTCTCCATCCAAAATAAACAGCTTTATTTTTTCCCCTGCTTATAAAAATAAACAGAAATATCTCAGTTAAACATGAATACTTGATTTTGCGTTTTTGTTTTCTATGCATTCTAAGATTACTAAAAAGGATTACAAATAAAGGAGATGAGAGATTTCGAGGAACATTTGGAAAGAAGGAAAGAATGTTGGGAGCTTGAGTTTAGCTCTGTGTAAAACAAGGCTTTATAAATAGTCGTTATCTTTAGGAAATTTGCCACATAATTGGGGAACAAACCTAAGAATTAAAGGTAATTCATTATTAAGAGCTAAGTTGTGTTGCAGGGACTGGGAATGGTGTGAGTTCAAAGCACTGAGGGCTAGAGCAGAAGAGAAGGCTTTGTAGTGAAGTGATTTTCAACCCTTCCTCTCTCCACTTGGCTTGTTTCATAGGTATATATCTCCAGGAAAATGATTAACTTATTTTCTCGCCAAGAGTATTTGAGAGTGCTACAAAGAAAAAAAAATTTTTAAGTGATAAAAATATTTCTAGAAAAGATCACTTGGAGTGAATTATTTTAATTTTGTGTCATGTGATAATGAAATTGTGATTGTGTTTTTAAATATTCCTTATCTGTTAGAGATACATATTAAAATAGTTACAGATGGTATGATCTAAAATTTTCTTCAATATACTCCCTCTAAAAAAAAAATTCTGTTACAATAGATGAAATAACAGAGCAGAATGCTCATCATTAATTAAGCAGGGTATAGGTGCAGGGAGATTACTCTTTTCACTTTTCTATATTTTTTAATTTTTCCATAGTAAACACACACACACACACACACACACACACACACACACACACCAAAAAACCTGAAGCAAATGTGACACCTATATGCAAGATTAAATTTAGGACCCAAAATAGGATACCTTCAATCAGTTGCTTTGGCATCTGTAGCATTTAGCTGTGGAAGGAAACCAGCGGCCTGTGCTGATTCTCTATTTTTCACATATTATCTATGTATACATATGTACACAGTAACAATATGAAATAAAAAAGCATGCAAGGAATTGTGAAGATTACTAACTGATTACTGAAATTCATTTTCTCTTTCTTCATGAGTGATAGAGACCCTGTCTCGCTGTTAGGTATGGCCACATTACTAAGTACTTCTCAATGCAGTGTGAGGGAAAGTACTTGCTGTCACCTGTGGGACTGAGTTTTCAGACTCATTTTCCCTTAACAATAGCTACAGCAGAGAAGTGGTAGCAACCCAGTTGTGATGATGAATTTTATGTGTCAGCTTGACTGGGTGAAAGAGTGCCCCGATAGCTGGTAAGACATTTCTGGGCATGTCTGCGAGGGTGTTGTCAGAAGAGATTAGCATTTGAATCAGTATTCTAAGTAAAGAAGATCACCCTCAAATGTGGGTGGTCATCATCCAATCCATTGAGGTCTTGGATAGAACATAAAGGGAAAGGAAGGGTGAATTTACTCTCTCTCCTTGAGCTGGGCAGTCTGTGTTTTCTTGCACTCTTACATCAGCATTCCTGATTCTATAGCCTTTGGACTCCAGGACTTCTACCAGCAGATCACACCCCTGCCCACACCCCCCAGTTCTCAGGCCTTTGGACTTAGACTGGGAATTACCCCATTGGCTCACCCTGAGTCTCAGTCCTTTGGACTCAGACTGAATTACACCACTGACTTTCCTGCTTCTCTGGCTTGCAGAAGTCACACCATGGGACTTCTTGGTTCACATGAGCCAATGTCCATAAAAATCTCTTGTATTGATCTCTGTATATACATATTCTATTGGTTCTGTTTCTCTAGAGAACCCTGACTAATATGTCAGCCTTAGCCATATAGATGATGGGAACAAAAGAACTGAAGGATCTTGAAACCCTTAATGGTCTCATGGAGCAGAGCTACCACAATAATCTGGACAGTTTACACGGAGACTGTAGAAAAGAGAAATAAAGCTTCACATTTTATTTAAGCCAGTGGAAAGGTACTTTTTTAAATCTCACCTTTTTATGTATCTATCCCTATATAAGAACATCAGTGTACATAAACACATTTCTACAAAAAACCCCCACCACAATCTTTAGTACAAAGGGAACTAAAATTACTTTTATATATACCTACATATTTGAGTGCTTATATAGAGAAGTCAAATATTAATATTTAGAGTCTGTAAATTACATGTTATTTTTATGCATACATTTCCACATCTGCTTCTAAACACATTTTAATGCATAGCAATTTTTATAAAATTTCTTTGTAATAATACTTTGGTAATGTTATTCTGATATCACTAAGTTTAGTAAACTTTCAATCTTTCAACACTGTAGTTGAGCTTAGAAATTAAGTTACACATACTTTATGTTTTAATAAATCTAATTTGAAATTCTAAAGAAAGATATTAGCTTTTTTAAGTAAAAACTTTTTAACTTTGTGAAACCCACAAAAGTATATACAAGCTTATATTGAGCAAATAATCAAACCACAAATATTTGACATGTTTTCTGTTACAGTGAGTAGTCACAAAGAAAGAATGATTTAGAAGAAGGAAAAAAAGTTCAATTAAAACATGATTTCAGTGGGAGATTCTAACTAATTAGCCTTACAACATCTATTTGAAAAATCCTTTTAAATTTGTATTAAGGCATTTCTAGTTGATTCTATCTTGATCCTACTATGAAAAAGTTAATTGTATCACACTGGATTTAAGTGATAATCTATCTTGAATAGAGGACAAAATTTTGAATAGAGAAGAATGTTTTACTGAATGAAACTGTTCAGTATATTTAGCTAAGAAAAAATTAAATATAAAACATGCTAAATCTCTTTTTCTTGTGATCTCTGAATAAAGTAATTTGAGAAGTCACAAATATTATTTTGTGGTTATTGGGAGAAATAGTGTCTAAATCCAAATTATGGTATGTCTGTAAAAAGTCACAGGAGGTAGCTGCACAGAGAATGAGAACGCTGTCAAAGGACTCCAAAGAACTCCAGGACATATCATTAGAAGAAAAAATCAAGGGCCGGCCCAGTGGCGCACTCGGTAGAGTGCGGCGCTTGGGAGTGTGGTGGTGCTCCCGCCAAGGGTTCGGATCCCATATAGAGACCGGTCCACTCACTGGTTGAGTGCGGTGTGTGTGCGACACTGAGGGTTGCGATCCTGTTGCCGGTCGCGGTACCCCGGTACGGGCGCGACACCGAGGGTTGCAATCCCGTTACCGGTCATGAAAAAAACAAAAAGAAAAAAAAAAAGAAGATAAATCAAGGTGTAAAAGGACGGCATGTAATATGTTGCATATGCATAAACAAAAAGAATGAAGAGGATAATTTTTCTGATTTTTTGAAATATTTGAATTATTATATAGTTATAAAAATAATTTTTTAAAATAAGAAATTGGCTAAGACCTATGCTAAGACAAACATTAAAAAAACAAGACTCACTTCAGCAATAGCTACTCAATTCAGTTTACCACAGGTCATCATGTAAGTAAAAATGAATACAATTAATTGAAATTTAAAGGAATGAAAAGATGGAGGAAGATAAAAAGGAATCAAACTTACAGTATCCTAGTAAACATTTCTAAAAATAATACTTCAGAAGCTGCCTAGTCTTTAAGAACTCACTTGCACTGCTATCATCAGTGACACACCTATGCACTCACAGGTGTGTGTTTGTTTTTGTCTTCTTATACATAAACCCTATACCCTCTAAGCAGAAACTTTTCATTATTACTTCCCCACCATTTCTGGTAACCTCTAATCTGCTTCCATCTCTGAATTTTTTTTTTTCCTTTTTAATTTATTTTTTCTTAATTGACCCATAATAAATAATTGTACTTTTTTATGGAGTACAATTATGACATCATTCACAGGTTTCAAAATGATCATTTATCAAGATGAATTTGGCTTCCAGCACTTTATTAACCTCTCTTACGATTTCTGTTTTTACCATTCCTCTCATTTGCTTTTTATCTAGTGGGATTTGAAAGGGAAAGAGTATCATGTTCACCTACCAGGACATTTTTCAAGTCAAAGTAATTCTTTCTGTCCCTACTGGAAGAGATTAAGCAGGAAGTTAGATTGGGAGAGCTGTGCAATCTTTCAACTGTTGTGTTACATCTTCCTGGAGAAACCTGTCCTTTTCTTTGGAGTGTCCAACTGACTTCTCGGATTATTAGATATAACCATATTCAATTTAGAATCAAAGACACTTGAGAAAAGAGTCGTTATTTATCTTGACAAATATATTCTACCCATTTTTATTCACTCAATGCATGCAAGAAAATAGGATTGTTATAGCACCTATTTTGAGACTATTTTAACACTTTCTGTGGCATAAATTTTTTGCCAAGCTTCTGTTTTTATTTTTTTTCACAAAGGAATTTGATTACTCAGGTAGTATCTCACTTGATATTTGTTAAAGATTGCTAGTTGGGTTTCGCTTCTAGGTGTTAACATTTTTCTAATTTGCCTAAATAAAAATAATTGCTATTTCTAGCCAGTCACAATAAAAAAAAAAGTCAAATTTTTCTTCAGGAATTTACACTTGGCCTGGTTAAGATGATTGATGTGTACTGAAGAATTTCATACTAGTTTGAGTCATTCATGTTCATAAAAAATTTTTTCAGCAAACATAGAGAACGAGAACTATACTATCCTGCCTGGGTTTTGGCATTAAAACTCAAATTTTAAAAATCTTACAGTTTATAATTAATCACTGTCATATTAATTTTTACCTAAACATCTCCCATTTCAACTATTACCAGAGCCATGCAACTGGCTGTTTTTACCTCGAGCTTCTCCTCAATCCAGTTCATTCTTCACAAATTTATCTTTCTAAAATTCCACTTTCATCATGTCATTGTCTGACACTAAACCTTTCAACAACCCTTTATAGTAACTGTAACAGGTTTTAAAAAGATTGGGCTACTGAAACAAGAATGTATCAACAAGGTGGGGGGAGTTGGTTAAATGAATTGAAGACAGTGGCTTTTATGGAACTGAAGCCTGACTTCTTTTCCTTTCCTTGCTTATCATCTGAGTTCAGTTTGTTGGTAGACTTAAGTATTTGCTCAATATCCTTGTAATGATTTTAAAACATGTCCTCAAACTCTTTGACACACTGCCCTTTGACAAGCAGGACCCGATTCCTCTTTGCTTGAACGTGGACTTAGTGACTCATTTCTAATTATTAGAATATAGTGGAAGTGATGCTGTGGGATGTCAGGGGGTATATCACAGAAAGGATAACTTCCACTTAGCTCTATTTCTTGCATGGCGGTGGAGAAAGCCAGGAACCTTGTCATGAGGATAATCAATCAGCCCTATAGAGAGGTCCCATGTGGAGAGCAGCCAACTTTCCAGCACCAAGCCATGGGACTGAGCCAACTGGGAAGCAGATCCTCCAGCCTCAACTAAGCCTTCAGCATCCCAACCTTTCAGTCTTCCAGCTGAGACCCTGATGTTGTGGAGCAAAAACAACCCACTGCCACTGGGCCCTGTCTGAATTCCTGACCAACAGAAACTGTGAGATAATAAACGATTTTATTATTATTCTAAGCCAATTTTGGTGCAATTTATTATGCAGCAATAAATAACCAATACACTCCTCATAATACGAGTTGTCACTGTGCTAGGCAGTAAGGACTGCAAAACATCTAAGCTACTCTTTTACCTTTAATGGTGTGTGTTTCTTTCCAGAATCTACTTATCAGTGCTTTCTGCTTAAGGAACTCTAGCTTTGGGCTTTGTTATAACAGCCCTAGACACGTAACATAGACTCCTGGTTTTATAATCTTACTTTACATTTTATGTGTTTTATCTTATATATGTTACATTTTATATTTAAGTTATTTTATGACTTCATTTTATATCTTAATAACATATGAGGGTACTTCAAAAAGTTTGTGGAAAAATAGAATTGAAAGAAAAATGAAAATTTCCACGAACTTTTTGAAGTACCCTGTGTACATGTGCATGTTTGTCTATGTGTTTATTTTGCAGTAAAAACTTATTTTTAGGAAAAAAGAAAGAAAACTGTAATCATATTTCAAGTATTTAAAATTTTTGTGCAATAGTCTTTCTGTTTTAAAAATAATGATATTACTTTTTAAAATTATACATGCTCATTCTAAAAAATGTCTCAAAAGATAAATCTTAAAAGGTAATAAAATCATGACTCTAATACACATCCAAAATAAGCATGGGAAATTTCATTTAACTTATTAATTTATAAAGCAACCATAAACTGTAAGATATTAGAAGCAGTTCAAAGAAGAATTCAAAGTGTCACACATAATATGTCAAATAAGGAATGTCCTAACAAACTTACAAGTAGATGTAGAAACTGGCAGAATTGGTTGCTATCCATGCACCAGTAATCACACTTTGAGCAATTTAGAAAAGCTTTCAGTTTATAATATTCCTTGTTAATCTACAAGCTAATGAAAATTTCCAAACCTTATGATTATAAAACACAAGAAGCCTGAGTGTTTGTAAATCTGGTGTTCAGAGACCACCATTATTAAGGTGATATTTTTGGACACAATTTGCATTTCTATGGGCAAGAATAGTTTACATGACTTTTTCTTTCTTTCTTTCTTTTTTTTTTTATGACATTGCCACAAAGAATTGAGGCCATTGTCTTACAGAATATCCCCAATCTGTGTTTGCTTAACTGTTTCCTCAGGATTAGATTCACAATAAACATTTTAATAAGGATATTTCCCAGGTTGTGTTAAAATTAATGTCATTTTGTTGGACTGGTACATAGTATCAAATATTGCACTGTTATAAACAAGGCTCCAATGACTAACTTTTCACACTTGTGTGATTATCTTTTTAAGACAATAGTTCTAAACTTGAAGTATCAACTGGAGAGCCTATTGAAATTTCAAATTACCACCAATTGCATGTAATTCTAGATATTTTAATTTAACACAACATGGGTAGAGCCTAGGACTCTACATTTTTATTACGTCCCAGGATTTTTCAGTAAGTGCTGGACAGAAGAGAAAATACTAATTTAGTAAAAGCTACCAAAACGGTTTGGAGAAAGACCTACATGCTTTTTTATTTCAACTTATTTTTTTAACTTTCTATTTACCATAAGACTCCTATTTCCCTAAACCACAGAAAACAAAGTATTTTCCCAATGTTTACGTTTATTTTTAATTCAGTACTTATTTTACTTTTGGAGTAACATTTTTAAATGTGAATTGATTTCTTAAATTAAAAACCAATGCATGTACATTGAAGATTTATAAAATATATTTACCTTTATTTTAACTTTTAAAAAAAAAGAAGGATGAATAGGAATGGTCTTACTAAAATATGATAACCTTCCTCTCAAAAGAAAGACTTTTAAACAATGGAATGAATTACTTATAGGGTACTTATCAAATACTTAATCTTTTTAAGAGCCCTATCAGGTAGATACTATTGTCCTCATTTTCCAGATAATGAAAATGAAGTATAATGTAACTAAATAACTCTCTCAAAGACTTACAGATAGGGCCGGCCTGTGGCTCACTTGGGAGAGTGCGGTGCTGATAACACCAACGCCCCGGGTTCAGATCCCATATAGGGATGGCCGGTTCGCTCACTGGCTGAGCGTGGTGCTGACAACACCAAGTCAAGGGTTGAGATCCCCTTACCGGTCATCTTTTTAAAAAAAAAAAAAAAAGAAAAAAAGACTTACAGATAGCACGTAGTGGAGTTGGGATACAAATGTACTGGGGGCAAAGAGGCTGAGAGCCTTGACTGTTTATAAAACGTTTCAAACTATTTAAAATGTTTCAAAATGGTTTCAAACTTGTCTGTCTTATGACTTGAAGGAGACAGTGCTATCCTTCACCCCACAATGTTTGCCTGAGTTTATTAAGGGGGCTGTTTCTCATCCTTTTATGATGCAAGGAGAGAAGCAGAATGAAATAGATGAGAGACCTCTGATCTATGTTGCAGAAAGTGTGCATTCTCCCATTTCGGTAAGAAACCCAGTGGGGGTCAACACACTGAGGATGAAAGGGAGCCAAGCACAGTTTTGGTATCGTGAGGGTTTTATAGCTTTAGGGCATTCCATCCTGGGTAGGAAAGTGTTCTCTCCGAAAAACAGCAACTGGGAAAATGATGGAGGCCGGATGAGGCAGCGGGAGAGAGCATGCATGTGGGGTTGCTCTTGAACACAAAGAAAATATTCCATGGGGATTTCTGTTCAGTTAAAAAAGATGAGGCATATACATTTTTCCTCCTCAAATTAAGTAATTCTCATTATGTTTTGATGGGACATCATAAACACTATTCAGTCTACAGTATAAAATAACACAGAGGGGTATCAATATTTCATAACATCACATGCCCTTAAAAATTTTACTATTCAAATGTGTAAGAATTTTTTCTTATTTCTTTTTCTGTTTTAGACCATCTGGTTACTTGATTGGGAGCTTTCTAAACCAGTTCGAAGGGTGGCTGGTTAGCTAAATTGGTAGAGCAAAGCTTTATAACCCCAAGGTCACAGGTTCAGATCCCCATACCGCCAGTCGCAAAAAAACTCCCCCAAACCACTTAAAGATGAATCTACACAGGCTTAGGTCCTAGTGAGGAGGTTGGGGAGACTGGGCAAGATGAGGTGACATGCTAATGACACCTGATGGCATTCAGGTCACACTGCCCCATATGGGATTTGAGAAAACCGCAGAGGAGGGAAGATCTCTCTGACTATTCTCCACTTATGACCTCTTCGAGAGGTGCCTTCTCTATACCTGGAGGAAAGGAACATCCTTGTGTGTGAAGACACAGAGACACAGAGAAGAATCTGAACAAATTGGCCTTGGTAAATCCTCTCCCCTCTCCCTCCTGGTTATTACCTACCATTAGATCACACCACTTTGTCCAATCATACTTCTCCACAGCTATACACTTTTCCATCAAATGTTGCAGAGGCAATACACAGGTTTCCCAGTTTCTTTGGGTTTTTGCTTCTGAAGGCTCTCATGTCACATAAAACTTCCATTGAATAAGTTTGCATGCTTTTCTTTTGTTAATCTGTTTTTTGTTGTGGGGCCTCAGCCATGAACCTAAGGTGGAAAGAGAAGATAATGATTTTCCCCTACACTCCTCATTTACCCACAGGGTGGTAGGCTCTAGGGTCAGAGCAACTGTGTATTTTTTTTTTTTTTAACCACAAAATGAGTCCCGGAGATATTAAATGGTGCTGTCCAAAAACACATCCTTCAAATGGAATTGGGACCACCATGGTGAAATGGTGAATTGGCAAATGAAGATTGGTAAAAATTCTGAAGATTGTAGGAGCAGGTAGCAAGGCGAGTTTAGGAGCAGATGGTTCTATAAGCAGCTTTCAAATTTGGTGTAGCAGTACAAGGATTTGTCTTGATCAACGGTGGGATTGGTATTTTCTTATTAACAATAAACAGCTCAAATTGTAAATCATGTCATATATAAATTAGAGCAGTTATCCTTGTAATACCTTATGAGTTTCTATAACAGGAAATAAAAGAGTTTCAGCTGGTCTAGTGAATATGAAAAGGATAATTTTCTGGCTTATATGATGTTATTTAAAGGATTTGGAGAAAGCCTTTCCGTCCCCAGTCTTGCATTCCTCCCAACACAGCCTTTCCTTTCTAAAACCTCCTTTTTGTTTGTTATTTTATTTTTTTCTTGGGTTTAAAATTATAGACTTAAAAGTTTCAACGTACTAAGTCAGGTAGGAACAACAAAATTTCCATAAAATTTAATTAAAGAGAAAAATATTACCAGAAGGTAAGCCTCAGCAAGGTTTGACACAGGGTAATTGGAGAGCATCAGGATTACTCTAGGGATGTTCGGAGTTGGAAGAACGCTGATGAATGAAAGATATCAAAGACCAACAACCTATTTGGCGTCCACAGTCATGTGGAATACAGCACTGGCATGAATCCTAGTCTTGGCTTTATAATGTATATGGCTTTGGAAAGCTTCATAACTTTTAATTTTCTGTGTTTTGGCTGATAAGATTGTCAAAGAAATATAAATAATATTAAATATTTCAAAGACAAGGCATCCCATTCACTTCTGGAAGAAAGATAAACTGGTAGTCTTTCTGGAGGTCAGTTGACCAATATCCGGCTTCATAAAATTAGTGTTATGCCATGATGCTAATTTACCAGGAGGACATGCCATTTTTCACCTTTGCTACTTACTATTAAGGGTTCAATCTCTGCAATATTTAATGTTACTTCATGGATTCGTTTCTGGTAGATATGTGAGGGGGTTCAGAACATACTACTCCAAAATATGGCACCTCAGCATCTGAGCGAACAGCAGAATTAAGAAGGTCACTCTCACCTTCCCCCTGCTTTATCCCCTGAAGCAGGTCATAAGACCTTAGAAAGATTTTCTGACCTTTGCTAAAAGCAGGTCATCATATGACCTCATGTGAGAGGTACCCTCTATATACCCCAAGGAAAGGGACATTGTTATCTCTGAAGACACAGGGACACAAAGAAGACTCTGAACAGAAAGACCTTGCTAAGTTCCCAGAGTTTATTACTATTAGATCCAACTCATTGTCCAACCATATTTCTCCACATCCGTCTGCTCTTTATCAAACTTAGCATAAAAATACACAAATTTAATCATTTCTTTAGGTCTTTATTTCCTTATGAAGTTCGCCAAGTCATATAAAACTTATATCAAATAAATTTGTATGTTTTTCTCTTGTTAATCTGTCTTCTGTTATAGAAGCCTCAGCCATGAACCTAGGATTAGTAATGAAAAGATATTTTTTTCTCCCCTACAGATGCAAATGATTTCTGTCTAGTAAAAAATATGATGCAAAGATTATAATTTATTGCCCTGTAAGATATTAACCAGACTTTTAAAAAACCTAAACTGCCAGTCTTATTCTATCATTTCTTTTTTTTTTTAAATGCCTATAAATATCAAATTTCTTAAATGCCTTCAGAACAAGCTAAATGATCTTATTGATTCCCTCATTGAGTTAAATAAATTTTTGGCACATGCCCATTTATGTTTATGAAAGACATGCTTTTAACTTTTGACAATAGGTTTCTTGATATTTGGACATTAAGTTTATTATAAATATTGTTTAATAAGTAAGTAACAACAAAAGAAAAAAGAATAGCCTATGGTAGCATCATCACTTCCAAACACAGAAAGAAAACAAAAAACAAAGACAAACAAACAAAAAACCTAGCATGCTGCTTTCTCTTTTTAAAAAATCTTCTCGGGCCAGCCTGGTGGCGCACTGGAGAGTGCGCCACTTGGGAGTGCGGCGGCGCTCCCACCGAGGGTTCGGATCCCATGTGGAGACCGGTTCCCGCTCACTGGCTGAGCGCGGTGTGGGCGCAACACCGAGGGTTGCGATCCCGTTGCCAGTCCCCGGTACGGGTGCGACACCGAGGGTTGCGATCCCGTTACCGGTCAGTAAAAAAGACAAAAAAAAAAGGAAAAAAAAAAAATCTTCTCCCTCTCATGAAGTTTTCATTTTTTTTCTATCCCTGAAGTTATAATATCCATATGTCCATAGGTCCAGAGCAGTGAATAATCTGAACTTTCATAAATCAGTAGTTTTGCTCTACCTCAAACTCTTTGAATATTTATACCTCACTTCCCAATCTTGAAGAAATGTTTTTCGTTAGAAATCTCTATTTTTTAATAAAATTAATATTCATTACATATATAATAAAAATAACATAGAATATAGTTCCTTCATATCCTTGGGTATAAAAATTACAGTGTGACCTGTTCTATTAAGAAATTGCAAATATATTTTTACCCATCAAAGTCTAAGTGTCATATAAGATACTCATATAAGTTCTTCAATCCTTTAAAAATAAAACAGCATTTAAGGAACTTTGTGCTATTATGTGTTCTTACTGTTTCCTCTAAGAGCTACACATGCATTTACAGAGAGTAAACACATTTTAGATCTCAAATTGTGTTAGTCTGCTTGAGCTGCCATAACAAAATACCACAGACAGGTTCCTTAAGCCACAGAAATTTATTATCTCACAGTTCTGGAAACTGGAAGTCCAAGATCAAATCACTGGCAAATTCAGTTTCTGGTGAGAACTCTGTCTGGCTTGTAGACAGCTGCCTTCTAGCTATGTTACCACATTGCTATTCCTCTGTGTGCACCCACAGGGAGAGACTAATCCTATTGGATCAGGGCTCACCCTTGTGACCTTGCTGAACCTTTATTACTTCTGTGGAGGCCAAATACAGCCACACCGGGGGATAAGGCTCCAACATAAGAATTTTAGGGAGACACAAACATTCAGCCCATACCACAAATATTTAAATAAGTTTCAATGTGTGGCAAATGATGGCACATTTTTCTGCATATGTAAATTTTTACCTGAATGGAAGGTCATACTTCATAAATACAGGAAGACTCATCTGGAATTCCCAAACTACTTTGTTAGAAAGTGAATAGAAGTAGTTTGAGCATATTTCGTTTTCTCAACATATTGAATACACCTCTTAAAACTGCACTTCCTCCAATCAGTAAACACTCCCGTTGTATAAACATGCACTTTTCTTTCTTTACCTCATGAAACAAGTACATGGCTTTGCCCTTGGCTTTGCTTTATCTTGGAGAAAAGCTTTGTTAAACAAAACAAAACCTAGGTAAATATTCATACTTGCAGTCAGACAACACTGAAAGTTGCACAGTAAACACAAAGCAATACACATGACATTTTTTTTCACTTTATGATAAAACAAATCTTTTTTTTTCCTTTTTTACTTAGTGTTGGCATAAACAGAGGAGCTTGACCTAAAAGTACATATGTGACTTGAAAATATGAATGCATGATACAAAAATCTAAATGGTCCATCCATTTCTCCTAATTTTTAAGAATTTGATAAATAAATGAAAACAAACAATTGTACAATTAAAAAAAAAGACTATTTGGAGAAGATAATTTGTATTACAAAAGGATTTTTTGCTTTTCAAAAATATTACCTACATTAACAGAAAGATTAAAGCATTTCTTTACATCATATACTATTTAATATTAAAGCATGGGACCAATAAACATCTTAAGGTAAATATAGCAAAAATCAAACTGATATACAAATTTAAATAAAATAAAGATAGCTGTGGTAGTTAGCAGTAAGTGTCTGATGTTAGGTAGACTTGAACTTTTTTTTTTTTCCTTTTTGTCTTTTTTTCGTGCCCGGCAACGGATCGCAACCCTCAGTGTCGCGCCCGTACCGGACCGGGACCGGCAACGGGATCGCAACCCTTGGTGTCGCACCTGCACCTCGCTCAGCTAGTGAGCGGGAACCGGTCTGTATGTGGGATCCGAACCCTCGGCGGGAGCGCCACCGCACTTCCAAGCGGCTCACTGTAGCAGTGCGCCACTGGGCCGGCCCAGACTTGAACTTTTGAGCATGGATAGTTCAGTGCATAAATGAGATATGAAAGGTAAAGGGGAGAATACCTTTGAGAACCAGAATGCTAATGTACCATTAATGGATCTCAAAATCAGGAATTCAGCAGAATCCCTGAATATAAAAACATATTCTCTTCATACAAATCACCTTTATGTGTTTAATATCAAACTGAAATGAAATTCATATACACATCGGCCATAGTAGAATCAAATACTTGAATTTTTAATGAACCCCGGGTTAAGACTTATGGATTTTATATTGTGCAATGTATTTCATTATTGGAGATGATGGATATTGTCACCTCACTTGTACCATGATTGTGTAGTCATGTACAAAAGAATCTGAACAAATGAAAAAATGTCTGGGCCAGCCCGTGGCTCACTTGGGAGAGTGTGGTGCTGATAACGCCAAGGCCATGGGTTTGGATCCCAATATAGGGGTGGCTGATTAGCTCAGTGGGAGAGCGTGGTGCTGACAACACCAAGTCAAGGGTTAAGATCCCCTTACCAGTCATCTTTAAAAAAAAAAAGAAAAAAGAAAAAGCATCTTTTGTTTTTTATTAATATTATTAAACAAATTAGCTTCTCACTGGAATTCCAACCAAACCATGGAATTTCAGGACAGCTGTATCATATATATATATGAAAGAAAAATGTGGGGAAAAGCATATTTGAAATAGTGCCAGATTTGGGTTGTAGTCCTATGTAGGTGTTTTTAAAAATTAATTGGGAGGCCATTAGGCTGAGATGCCCCAGCACCTGGGGTTCCTATGTAAGGAAACCAAAACCCAACTCAATGTACACAGTAAACTGAAACTTAAGCTTAACCAATCAGATGCTGCCAATTAATCTCTAACTCGTGACTCCCTGCTTTAACCAATCAAATATTTTACTTGTCTTGCTTCTGCAAACATCTTACAAAAGTTTTCCCATCACCCACCCCTTTCGGTGATGTCCAATTTCTTGCTGTCTGGTGCTGCCCGATTCATGCACTATTTGCTCAGATAATCTTTAAAATTTTAATATGCCTAAATTTATCTGTTAACAGTGTCTACCTGTTTGCCTGTGGACAGATCCCATTATTCTTCTGTGCTTAGAGGAGTGGGGACTCGCAAAAACGTACAAGATAAGGTCCTTTTTTGTAGATGCCATATGAGATTAAACCAGTGGTTATAATAAATTTCATCATCATGTGAATTACAAATACCCCATCTGCATCTGAGCACAGGGAGGGATAACTCATTTCTTCATGGGGTAGTAAAGGCATCTTTGTCAAGCATTCAGATATGAATTTAATCTTTAAAAAATTAGATTTTGACAACTGATTTGCAATTTCAAATATTAGTCAATAGGATAGTATATTTTGTTGGAGTGAGCAGGACTGAAAGCCATATTGGGACCTAAAACCGCATGGGCTCTAAAAGATTTTAAAAGGACACAGTTTTTTTCTGGTCATGTATTTCTATTATTTCCCTCTTTTCCCATGGTTATTTGATATTTTTAACCTTGGTTATGGGGCAAGATAACATATAAATATAACGCTGTTTTCTAGCCAGCCTGAAGCTGCAAACTTGCAGAATTGCTAGGAGGCATGTACTTATCCAGGCCTTATGATAACAGAAAAGATGGGAACAGAAAACAGAATCCTGGTGAGACCTTGCACCTGGTTCCTTACACGGAGCCCTGCACAACTCACATCTCCCCCTCTCCTGCTTTTCATTACCCTCGTTTCATTTCCTCAACCCCCTGTTTAGAAACACCTTTGTAAATCTGGATCTTTGAGATGGCTTTAGTCTGCCTGTTCTCCTTCAGGTTTACTTGAAAGATGGGCTTGCCTAACATCTCTCCTCAGAACACTGGTATTCCTGAATAAAAGCTGACTTCCATTTTCACCAACATTTGACTTTTGAGTTGCGTGTGTTTATTTGTCTGGGGGCAGGCAGCTGGACCTGGGATGGGTAACAGATTTTGGAGAGCCTCAGCCAGGGAGCTGATTATGCCCAATAACAAATTTTTGACAACCCAAGCCAGGAGCTGAATGCCCTGGGGTAATACATTTTAGTAAGTAAGCCAGGAGCTGAGTGGTTCTGTATCATATCACATGGTTGTTATGATATACTATCATATGTGGCCTTCTGTGCCAGTTGAAATGAAAATGTAGAATTGTGTAGCTCAGTGATGAGTTAGATTTCTCATTGCAGGAAAATCTTTCCAATTTCATGGTTCAGACTTTGCTATAATTAATAAACAAAAGTATTTGGGGTAACCTGCTGTCCATTGGTAATTCAATTAATTCTCTTTCTATCAAATATCCATTTTCCATTTGGTGCTTAGCCTGAGAGGCTTGAAAAAGTAGGCATAGGTATTTTTATTTCAAATTTGCCATTTTGATAAAATCCAAATAATTTTCAGTTGTTACATAAAGTAGAAACAAATTATTTGAATGCAAACATTTCTTCAGGTTTTTTGCTTTGTATTAAAGATTAGTCTCATTGGTTTCCATAAATTCTTACTCCTCTAAAACTAATAGTAATAAAAAAATAATAGCAAACACGTATAGCACCATTCTAAAGACTTTTACACATGTTGACACTTGTCATTCACAAATAACCCACGATATAGGTACTGCTCTTATCTTCATTTTGCCAGTAAGAAAACTTGATAGTTGAGAAACTTGCCCACAATCACCAGCCAGTAAGTGGCAGAATCAGGATTTAAAACCACAAAGTCTGAGGCAAAAGTCTTTACAACTTCTCAAATGAAATGGCAATTGGTCAATGTTAAATTTTCAGAAATGCTATTTTACAGATTTTTTAAATGCTAAAATAATTATTTCAAGCAACTAAATATAATAAGAATACTCCTATTATCTATAGGTTTTAAGTGTGCATAGTTTTATATATTATATACCTTGACTTGTTTCATTATCTACATTTTTTTAACCTAGATATGGACATGCAATCATGATCATATTAAAAATTAAAGGTCAAATTTTTTGATCCCATAAACTGTTTGTAAAAAAAATTGTGCGTTTTAGAAAAAAATTTCACATGGGTGATAACTTTAATTCTCTGATCTTCACAAGGTGTCCCATTTTACCCTAAACCCAAACAAAGTAAGGCAGGTGTTATTGTTTGTATTTTACAGATGAGAAGTTGAAGCACAGCAGTTAAGTGTATTGCCCAAGGTCACACAGCTAGTTGGAAGGAAAGGCCATTCAGGAACCCAATTCTCTGAGCATCAGACTCTTTCCGTTATTGTCCTTTGAGGAAAGTACTGTCCTTGCTGAACATCTTCTGTGGTTTTTCTTTTCTTTTTTTTTAGAAGAATCCTTGCCAGTAGCCTTGATTTGGCTATTTCTAGTAGTTGTGGGACTAATTTAAAGTGCATTCTTAATAGTTTATACAATCGTCTACATATATTTGGGACGTTTTGGTGGAGTGGAGCAGCACAAGTGTGCCTCATCCGAATTTCCACACGGACGATGAATAATAATTATGTGGTTGCCAAGTTAGTTTGAATGTTAAACAGGTAGACGACAGCAGAAAGGTGTCCCCCCACTCTGACAGGAAACTAATGACAAAAACCTTTAACCAAGAGAAAAATAGCTTCAGAGTCAGTAAAAAGGTCTCAGTTCAGAGTAATTATCATTAGTAAGTGATTAGCTTTTTAAAGTGGGCTGATAGCGTATTTGCATCTGAATCATGTACCGGCACTTGTTAAACTTCTTGGGCTGCACCCTAGACCTATTGAATCAGAGCCCTGGACTGGAATCATGAGTTTATAATATCATCTAACTTCAAGAGGAACCAATGGAATAAAATTATGTAAGAAAAGAGAATTTTTAGTTGATTTCAAATGCCTAAAATCTTCAGTTTAAAAAATATCATAAATAGAGTATAACTCCATATTCCTCAAGTACGGGCTACACAGACCAATTTCTTTCCAAAGAGTAGAGTATGGAAAAAGTACCTTTATGATGAAGAAACCTGACAAATACTACCTCAGCCAGCAGTAAAGGCTGATATCAACTGTGGTAAGACATACTATGTACTCTGTTTTGTTTTGTTTTTTTTTTTTTTTGGCTGCTGTCATCTGAGAAATATCTGTACCATTTCTCAATTTTTCTCTAAATCTAAAACTGTTCTGAAAATAGTCTATTTTTAAAAAATGTCCTGGTCTGCTTATAGTAATTGGGGTCAATTACAGTAAATGATAGGTAGGGAAAGAACTAGTTTGTGCCATGCCTAAGCCAGTCAGCCAGGCTGGGCAGGTGTTAAAGGTAGGCTGGACCAGGTTCAAGAGCAATCAGAGCTTGCAGACTGATGTTCAAGATGGGAAGGTCCAATAGTTGGTCAAGCACAGAGAATTCTGTTCCCCCAAGATGAACAGCTTTAGGTGGAGTAAGCGTTGTTTTTCTTAAAAAAATTATTATTATTTTTTTTTAATAGCTCCTTTAAATCAGAGTTTCTTGAACCTGATTTTGAGAAAGAAGAGATAATGGTGATTGAAGGCTTTCTGGGTACCAAGCCCAGTTGCAAACATTTCATGTGTTAACTCATTTCATACTCCTAATACTCCATGAGATAGGCACTGGATTAACCCCATTTTACAAATGAGAAAAAGGAGGCTGAGAGGAGTTAAGTGATTTGCAGGGCTCTCTGCAAACCAGAGCAATATGTTGTTTGTACACTCCTGAACTGGAGTGTTGCCAAATGGATTTTCTCTGTAAGAGTGTATTCTCCAACTCAGGTTGAGAAAAGAGAGTCTTATGTCATTGGAGGTTATTTCTCCCTTTTGATCTCCTTTCTTTTTCTCAAATTCCATGTCCAATCCTTCAAAAGATCCTGTGACTCTACCTCCAAAATAAATATAGAATCTCAACACTTTTCACCACCAACTTCTTCTACCATCCAGGTCCAAGCCTCCATCAAAGCTTGCCTGCAACAATAGGAATCACCAAGTAGAACAGTTCCATCACCCCCAGAAACTTTCTTCATGCTCCTTGTCAGTAAATCCTCCTACCACTCCCACCATCAGCCCCTGGCAACCACTGATCTGCCTTTTCTAGAATCCATTTTATTTAGATGGGATCATACAGCATGTACCCTTTTATGTATGGCTTCTTTCACTTAGCAAATGTTTTTGAGATTCATTTAGGTTGTTATATGTATTAATGACTCAGTTCTTTGGATTGCTCAAAATATTCTATTGTAGGAATATACCAAAATTTGTTTACCCATTCATCAGTTGATTGGCATTTGGTTATTTACAGTTTTCAGCAATTTTGAATAAAGCCTCTATGAACATCCCAATTCAAGTCTTTGTGTGAATATATTTCCATTTCAGTTGGGTGAGTACTTAGGACTGAGTTGGTTGGGTCTTATATGAGGGCATGGTAAACTTTTTAAGAAACTCTGCTCTTTTCATTTGACATTACCATTAGCAAATTTTGTGAGTTCCAATTTCTTCATACCCTTGTCAAAGCTTGGTATTTCCAGTCTTTTTAAACTCAGCCATTGCAGTGGCTGTGCAGTGGTATCTCATTGAGAATTTAATTTGCATTTTCCCAATAACTAATGACATTCAGTATGTTTTTATGTACTTATTTGCCATTTGTACATATTCATTGGTGAATTGTCTATTCAAATCTTTTGCCCAGTTTTTAATTAGGTTGATTGTTATTTTGTTATTGAGTTGTAAAAGTGCTTTATACATTCTGGATACATACATTTATTAGATATATGTTTTGCATATATTTTCTCCCAGATTATAGCATGTCTTTCTTGGATTTTATGCCTTTTGAATTTTGGTGAAGTGCAGTTTATCAGTATTTTTCTTTTATGTTTTGTACCTCTGCTATCCTATCTAAGAAACATTGTTAAGAAGTAAATTCAGCCCAAATTGATCCATAGGGTCAATGAAATCCAGATCAATACCCTAACAGGCTTTTTTTTTTTTTTTTAATTTGTAGAAATTGACAAGCTCGTCCTAAAACATACATATAAATACAAAGGACATAGAATAGCCAAAACAATTCTGAATAAGAATAAAATTGAAGAAGTTAGATTACCTGATGTCAAGATTTACTATATAGAAAGCTACAGTAATCAAGACAGTGTTGTATTTGTGTAAGACTAGACATAGAAATCAATGGAAAAGAATAGAGTCCAAAATAGCACACACATGTTCAATTGATTTTTGACAGAAATGCCAAGGGAAGGGGAAAGGATAATCATTTCAACAAATAGTGCTGAGCAATCAGATATTCATCGGCTAGAAATATGTTAAAACACATGTATATCTGGGGCCAGCCCCATAGCGTACTCTGGAGAGTGCGGCGCTGGGAGCCCAGTGCCGTGGAGCGGCGGGTTCGGATCCTATTTGAGACTGGCCGGTGCGCTCAATGGCTGAGCGCGGTGTGGGCGACACCACACCAAAGGGTTGCGATCCCCTTACCGGTCATGAAAAAAGACAACAAACAAACAAACAAACAAACAAAAAACCCACCTGTATATCTGTAGATACAGATAAACTCAATTCCTAGCTAACACCATAGACACAAATAAAATCAAAATGGGTCATAGACCCAAATATGGAAATAAAACTATAAAACTTCTAGAAGAAAACAGAGGGAAAACATCTTTGTATTTATTAATTAGGCCAAAGCAAGGGTTGACAAACTATGGCCAGTGGGCAAAATGTGGCCTAATGCCTGTATTTGTAAACAAAATTTTATTGGAACACAGCCATACTCATTCATTGACATGTTGCCTATGGCTTTCATGCTACAGGAGCTGAGTTGAATAGTGCAAAAGAGAACATATAGACCATAAAGTTTTAGATATTTACTACCTGGCCCTGTGTAAAAAAGAAGTTTGCTAGGGGCCGGCCCGTGGCTCACTCGGTAGAGTGCAGTGCTGATAACACCAAGGCCACGGGTTCGGATCCTATATAGGGATGGCCGGTTTGCTCACTGGCTGAGCGTGGTGCTGACAACACCAAGCCAAGGGTTGAGATCCCCTTACTGGTTTTAAAAAAAAAAAAAAAAAAAAAAAAAGTTTGCTGACGCCTGGGCCAGAAATATTTTAAATGGAAGCAAAGACACATAACATTCAGAAGAGGTGTTTGAAGAGCCTGTAATATCTTACATAGTCCTTGTGAATCTTTACCACTCCCCCTCTCTGAATCCATCTACTCTACTATTTCTCCCATTCCCCTCATCTCAGGACTCCAGGCATACTTTGGGTGGTTATCTAATGTAGCAGGCAGTTCTTGTCTTAGGGCTTTTACCCTGGATGTTCTTTGTCTGGAATAGTCTTTACAGATATGCACTTTCCCTTACTTAAAATCTCAAATCAAATGCCACTTTCTTAATGCACTTATATTTACTACCTTTGTAACTTTGTAACTAATGCCTGCTCACTTCTTCAAAACCTACTTTAAGCCAATTCTACCTTTTTCTTTTTGTTTTTCTCCATAGCACTTATTTCAACATACATTTTAATTTAGGTTTTTCTTTTTTCTTTTGTGACAGCTTGCCAGTACAGAAATTAATTTAGTTTTTAGAAAGTGTTTGGTATGGTTAAAATAAGGAGATAACCAAGTATAATATCACAAATCACATGGTTTATTGCCAAAGAGATTCTTTTTTCTGTCCTCAGAGAGGTGCAGAATCACAGGAGCAAAACTCACAGGAAATACACTCCATCAAAGAGATACAGTCATCACGTAGTGAGTGAGTTCCAGTTTCACGTAGCGTCCAATTATTATAGTCTAGTTCCTCAATTAGGATGGAAGCAGGTCCCTGGATGTAAAGTCGAATTGAAGTTTGAAATGTATCTTTCCATGAGTGGTTCTCATCAGAGGTGGTGTGACCAACACAGCAAAGATCCACCATGATACACAAGGTCCCTCTGTGCTAGCGTGTGGTACTGGTGTTAGAGGGCAAAGCTTCAGAAAATTGCTCAAAGGCTGGCAGAGATTAGCACTGCCTCAGCGTAAGTTCTCAATGTGTTTGCAAAAATCTTGGGTGTATGTCTTTTGGAATCCAGTAGTTGAGACCAATAATAACTCACGTTCTCGTGTGTGGTTGGATAAGGCGTGATATAACATTCTTGCAGGGAAGAGGGTTGCACTCCATGTTCCTATCACAGAAAACATTGGTTACTCAAATTACATGTTTAGAATCATTTCAAAGCTGAATAACAAAAAGTCATTCCAACTCCCACCCTTCCAGAAGGTAAGCTCCACAATTTCAGGGCTTGTTATCTTATAAAGCACTAAGGGTACTTCTCATGTGAGGTATGCTTCTTATATATTTAAATATACTTAGCTTTTATGGAGACATTTATCTAGTCCACCTCATTTGTTTTGATAGAAAAGTGTTACCACTATGTATAATTACGTGGCTTAAGCTGCCATTTACTACATGCCTACAAAGGGGTCAGGTATAAAGACTTACATTATCTTATTATTCAATCTAACAATAGCCTGGAGATATAAACTGTTATCACAATATTACAGAAAACGGAATTAGGACTTGGGATGCTTGGTAAATTGCTCAGAATCACATAATTCATTCAATTGTAGAAAAAAGATTCAAACTGGATCCCTTGTCATGACCTTGCTTAGTTCAGTGTTTCACATTTCCAGGTACACTAAACTCTAGAACATAATCCATAGACACTGTTGACACCCAGAGGGCAGACACCTAGGTTTCAGCCAGAGTCTGATAGGAGCAATATAATTATCTCTAAATCATGTGCTAACTGAGTCAAATTTGAGATTCACCAATTTCTTTACATCGATACCTAGAAAGTGCAAATTTTAATTTTAAGGGGTATACTAAGTTAGTAACTAATATGTTACTACATACATTAACTATTAATTTGTATATAAATTGTACAGGTACAAAATCCCTTTTCCAAAACCCTTGAAGCCAGATATGGTTCAGAGTACAATGGTTTTTAAGAACATAAGACAATACACACACCATATTATCAGTTCTCCTAAGGGGTATGTGAGGCAGTATTTTATAATTATAAACATTTGTGCAGAAAAATATATAAATGTCCATACTTAATGGGATAAATTAAGATTGTAAAAAGCTTCACACACATTTTGTCACCAAATGATGTCAGAAAAGTTTTAGTCTCAAGTCCTTAACCTACCAGTTGTGTTTCCTTGGGCAGAATATTAAAGCAGTCTGTGCCTCAGTTTCCCTATCTGTACAAGTGGTACCTACATTTTAGCATGGTAAAGATGTTTGAGTTAGTATATGTATGGATGTTAAATATTTAGAATTGAGTAACTGCCTATAGTAAGTGTTCAGTAAGTGTTGGCTAATAATATTTGTGTACTGTGGCAGGGAATGAGGACAAAATATGATTACAAAATGAACTCTTTCTAATATAGAGTTTTTGTCTCATTTATCTTAATTTATAATTTATAGAATATTAAGAACATCTAACAGAGTGATTTTAGGATCAGTCTTTATTATTTTTTTTTTCCTTTTTGTCTTTTTTACTGACCGGTAACGGGATCGCAACCCTCGGTGTCGCGCCTGCACCGGGGACCGGCAACGGGATCACAACCCTCGGTGTTGCGCCCGCAACACGTTCAGCCAGTGAGCGGGAACCGGTCTCCACATGGGATCCAAACCCTCAGCGGGAGCGCCTCCACGCTCCCACGCAGCGCACTCTCCAGTGCGCCACCAGGCCGGCCCTCAGTCTTTCTTTTAAAAAGATTTCCTTGCTTCATTTTGATTCATAAACAAACTCTTCAATATGCCACTGTGCTAAGAAGCCATTTCTCATTATCTAATCTCTGTCTGTATGAATGTCATCTATTATTTATTTACAGACCAAATTAGCATTGTATTTGAAGTTTCAGCTAGGTTAGTGACTTCCGGCCAGGACCAGAATAAACTGATAAAAGTGGTTTCAGCATTTTAATGATTCATATCATCCTGGATGCAACAGACACTTTGATCTTGAAGTGAACAAACTAAAATCAATGTAAACTACGTCAAAAGCATCTCGGGGTGATAAGAGCAATCTTTGGGCAATTTTAATCAAGCTGTGGGTAGAGAGGGTGCAGCTGTCCAAGCTCTCTGACTTCACTTGCCCTGTTTACCTCTGCTAGCCCCATCGCTAGCCACCTCATCTGGCTTTCAATGTTCCAATTTTAATGAAAATGCTGAATAGCCTTAGGATCTTTGAAAATGTTCCCTCTGCTAGGAATGTTTGTGTCCTTTCTCCACCAACACAATTCCCTCCTCTACACTTAGCTCCTAGTCAGCTTTCATTTTTCAGCTTATCAGAAGATCCATCAGCAAAGCCCTCCCTAAAACATCAAGTCTGGTTTATACGCCTCTCTCAGCACACTGCACAGACCTCAGTCTTCCCATATATTAAATATGGAGCACAGCGTGTTATAATTGGCTATTTATGTGTCTCTTTTGCCGAGATTGTAAGAGAAATCATATCTATCTTGTTCCAGATTGTATTTCCAGTGATTAATACCTGGCACATAGTAGTACTATTTGATAAGTAAATAAACCTCTTAAAGATTACCTTAATGTGAAATAAAGGTATAGTGCAACTAAATATAGGTATATTACAATTGTAACAGTAAAATAAGATGATGTGTATGAATATGCTTATATATCAAAATGCTTAGCAGGCAACAGACATTCAATAAATGTTAGTTGAATATGAAATCTGAGCTTTCTCAGAGTCACAATATGACAGCTTTTTAATTTTGCTGTAGATTCAGTTCAAACTACTATTTTCTGTCCACATATATTACACACTAACATTCCTTTTACTCTTTACATGGTCAGTTTATTT
>NW_007728022.1:254484-258459 GCF_000696425.1 Galeopterus variegatus | reverse complement strand
TGCTGAAAAGTTAGACATTTTTAGTAGGTTTGGGTGACTTTGGCTGCTCTTTTAATTTTTGAATGTCTTAAACTGTTTTTTTGCAAATACATTTTGTTCAATGAAACCCCAAAACTCATTTTGAAAAGCACATTTTTTGCTATTTTATAAGTAAACATGTTTTACAGAAAATTGAGCCCATACATTTGTGGTTTATTTATACTTAAGATACAACTAACATTCTGCTTCAAGACATATCTTAATAGTTAATTATTTTTTTATATGTATGTATATATACATATACACACAAACACACACAATATGTCTCTTTCATCAGTGGATACTAAAACTACTGGGTGAAAGTATGATAAAGAGCAGGATGTGTACATAGTCTCTAGGTATTTTCCTACAAATTACTTACCAATAACAAAGGAAAAACAGAAACTTGCCAGTCAAAAAACAGCAAAGGCACCTTAACAAAGTGCTTAAAGATAGTATATCTTGGAACGAACCAACATTGTGTGCCTTTTCATATGAAGAAAGGTTAAGGTCACAACATTGTTATAGTTGTATTTCTGTCAAAAAGCACAACCTGAATCTAATTATCAGAAAACATCAGACAAACCCAAATTGAGAGACATTCTATAAAATAACTGGCCTGTACTCTTCAAAAATGTCAAGGTCAAGAAACACAAAGAAAGGCTAAGAAACTTTTCTGTACTAACAGATTAAATCCTAAATCCCGAATTCATGGCAAAAAGGGTTAAGTACTACCATTTTTAATTGTTCTTTGTATCTGCATTTTGAAATTGCACATAGCTAAAAGATTTCCCTTGTTAAAAAAGAGAGAGAGAGAGAGAGAGAGAGAGAGACACCAAAAAGACATGACAATTGCTATGTAATGTAATACATGGTCCTGGATTAGATCCTCAACCCAGGGAAGAGGGAAGGTGGTAGCTATAAAGGTCATTTCTGGGAAAATTTACAGAATTTGAAATGTAGATTATGAATCAGATCATAGTTTTTTTTACCATATGAATAAAATTTGATAGCCATACTATGTATATGTAAGCAAATATTCTTGTTCTTAGGAAATAACCACAAATATTTAGGGGTAAAGGGATATGATATTTCTAAGCTACTCTCAAGTGGTAAGGGAAAAATGACAGAGAAGCAGAGAGGAGAGAGAGAGAGAGCATGAGTGAACAAAGATAATGAAATATAAAAAGTATATGAGAGTTCGCTCTGTTCTTACAAATTTTCTGTGAGTTTTAAATTATTTCAAAATAAATCATTACCCCCAAACTACCCTCCTCTGAAATAAACTTTACGCAGTTTGGTGTTAGACACTCAAATATAATGGTTGAGTGATCAATTATTCATTAGTTACCTTGAAAAATTAAAGCTTCTATCAGTTGCTGAGTAATAAAAAATTCCAACTTAATAGCATAAAATGCTAAAATTTATAATTTTTTTTGTGATCCTGAAGGTGGACTGAGTTCTGCTGGGCAGTTCTTCTGCTCCACAATACACAAGCTAGGGGTATTCATTCTGCTGCATTTAACTGGAAGCTCAACTATAGCTGAAACATACATGATGGGCGTTCATTCCCAGGACTTCTCTTTATTTAGTAGTTTAGCTTGAGCTTCTTTACAGATAGAAGATGACACCAATAGGGAAAAGCAAAAGCTGCCTGTCCCTTAAAGCCTGGGTTCAGAAGTCCTAGAAGGTCTCTTCCATGGCATTCTACCAGGGTACTTCAAAGAGTTCATGGAAAAATAGAATTAAAAGATAATACAAATCTTTCCATGAAGATTCCTCATATTGTTAGAAGGAAGTCACAGTCCAGCCCAGATTCAGGTGGAGAGAAAATGAAACCTGCTGTTTGTTTGAGAAGTGGCTTCCCAGGAGTGGGAAGAATTGTTGGCAGCCATACTTTAAGGTTATCTACCTCAAAGCTAAACTAAAATCATTTAGATGGCTTTGAACATACCTCTTTATAAGTATAATTTAGGTATATTAGCATATGAAATGTCAAAATAATTTTAATTTGAATGGAAATTAACATAATTTCTTGTGTATATGGATTCAGAACCATCATTTATAATTGCAGTTTAGGTGCAGTTTACTATAAATTACTTGTTCATTATAAAAGCATCAGATAGGGTGTCCTGGCTTGAGCCATTTCTTAGGATTTAAACTTGTTTCGTTCTTGTCAGTTACTGGAAGACCATTTGTAAAATGGACTTTTGAATAAAAGAGAAAAAGGAGCGTGCAGGCTCACGGGGAGAAGGAGGGTGGTGGATCATACGGTCTCTGCCTCAGGTACGGTTCCATTGCCCTGGCCACATAGACCTGTGTTGAAGAATTCATTCAATTTTCCCTCAGAATCAAGCTATTAGAATTATCCATGTAATGTGTGACTGTCATTGCAGCCACCCTAACTACCACTGTGACTGATAAACAGTGTACTGCTAAATCTTTATCATTCTGTCACTGGACCTGTTGTAACCTGTAATTTTTTTATAATGTCTGCCCTCTCAACTCAGAAACATTGGATATAAACCAGCTGAAACCACATTCTAAAGATCTCTAAGTTCCATGCAATGGTAGTATTGCATTTTATTTTATTTAAGTTTTCCATCAACCATAAATACTACAGAATGCTCACAAATGTCAAAAATGTGAATGACATCTCTTTTTTCATTCTAGGAGTCCTATTTTTTTTTGTTTTGATATCTCTTATTATGAAAAATGTAAAACGTACAGAAAAGTAGAAAAAAAAGTATAACATTCCTTATGTACCCATCACCAGCAGCAACAATCATCAACTTATGACAAATCATTTTTTATCTCTACATCTTCACTTACCCTTAACCAGACATCTGTTGGATTTTTTAAAAAGCAAATTCCAGGCATCATAGTTTTATCTCTAAAAAACTTAGTATCATTTAGAGATAAAGACTTTTAGAACATTTTAACTATAATACTATTTTTGTGCCTTGAGCAATTAATAACCATCTTAAGATCATCTGATATCTAGTCAGTGTTCGAATTTCTCTGATAATCTCAGAAATATCTCTTCAGAGTTGTCTGTTTCAATCTAAATCCAAACAAGTTCACATACCGCATTTAGCTGATAATGCCTATTCAATTTTTGCAGTCCAATAAGCTTGGAAATGGATATTGAGTTAATAAGCGATCATGCCTATTTGATGAAGCCTCTGTAAACATTCCGAACTAGGGTTCAGAGAGCTTGCAGGTTGCTGAACATATCAGAATGCCAGGAGGATGCCACACCCCAGCTTCCTGGGTACAGAAGCTCCTGTGCTTGGGACCTTCCTGACCCCCCCTATCTATCTCTTCACCTGGCTGTTCATGTGCATCCTTTATCATATCCTTTATTACATAATAAACTGGCAAACCTAAAAAAAATTTCTTTAAATCCATAGTTGATAATTTGGCTGACTGCCCACTGTAGTGTTCTTTAATATCTTTCCAATATTGGACCCAATTTTTTTTAAAGAGAGGGATTTAAGAGTAATTAGTTAGACTCAAAAGGCTGGGAATCACTGCATAAGTGGGAAGTGCAGTGGTGACAGGGTGCCAGAAGAGCGAAGTAGAAGCAATGTGTAATTGTTTTTTGTGTCCGTATGTGTAAATGAGAATGATAATCAAAATTAATCAGTCAGTCAACAAAGCTTACATTAATGTCCACTACAATACCATAGGGGACTCTGACTTCGAAAAGTTTAAAAGCAAAAAAAAAAAAAAAAACTGGGCCAGCCCGGTGGTGCACTGGATAGTGCGCCGCTTGGGAAGCACGGCGGCGCTCCCGCCCGAGGGTTCGGATCCCACATACAAACCGGTTCCTGCTCACTGGCTGAGCGAGGCGCGGGGGCAACACCGAGGGTTGCGATCCCGTTGCCGGTCCCCGGTCCGGTACGGGGGCGACACTGAGGGTTGCGATCCGTTGCCGGACACGGAAAAAGACCA
>NW_007728022.1:195024-253484 GCF_000696425.1 Galeopterus variegatus | reverse complement strand
AAAAAAACCAAAAAAAAAAAAAAAAAAAAGAAAAGTTTAACAGATAAAGTGAGATCTTGAAGTTTTTCTTGTGACATTTTTATTATTGATTGATTCTACATCTCCATATTTCTATCCTTCTTTCAGCTACAATCTTTCAGCTATAATCTGATTCCTGCAGACACCAACTCTAAAGATCTTTAACAAATTACTTGGAATACTGTGTAATGTTACAGGTGAAATAAGTAATTGGCTATGCTTTTAAAATTTTTATGTATCAGGGTTGGTTGGTTAGCTCAGTTGGTTAGAGCACGATGTTGTAACACCAATGTTGGGAAAGTAGAATAGTTTGGTCAGGGCCCTTGCCTTGGGTCCAGTTGGGTGTGGTTTTAGCACATCCTTTGTAAGAAAATCGTGTGTGTGTGTGTGTCTGTGGAGTTAGTGCGCATGTGTGCCAATGTATCTTTTTAGTTTAGTTGCTATTCATGTGTTCTTTGGAGAGAGAGAGAGGTGGGGGGAGGCAGGGGGAGAGAGAGAGAGAGAGAGAGGAGTTTGGTGAAGCAGGCAGGCAGGTGTTGGCCTTGGGAGTACTCCCCATGCAGCCATACTTTCTAACTTATAGCTCCAAGGATCTTTTGGCCAGTTACCTAGCTCATAGACCTGCGTGTAAAGGGTCTGGGGACCCAGCCTGGCATGTGAAGGGTTTGTGACCCAGTCTGGACAATGGGCTTGAAGGGTCTGGGAGCACCAGACCCAGCCCTAGCTCAGCAATTGGCCCAGTCAGTACAGGATTACTGGCAGGTAAAAAAGCCCGACAACTAGCGTGGTCGTGGTTGGGTAGCTCTACAATTGGCATCACAAACAGGATTAAGAGGTAGATAATTGGTGCTGTGAGGATTCCAAGCCGACATTAGCCAGACACCAAGGTTAAGGGTTTGGATCCAGCCAGCTTCCAGAAAAAAATAATTTTTAATGTATTTCGTTATACCATATTTGAATCTCAATGAAATTTTGTTTCTGATTGGTGCTGCTTTTATCAATTGGACTAATTAAAGAACTCTTATTAAAAAAAAATGTTAGACACATTTAAAATGTAAGTTTTGCCCTTGTGGTTTCTAGAAAGATTATTGTTATGTGTCCTCTTTTTGAGAATGGAAGTGTCACTTAATAGGATTTATAGAAGACAGCTGGATTCTCCTATCTGCATCTGCATTCAGTCTGTATTAATATGTTGATCTGAGTGAAGTATACGAAGAAAATCCAGCCTTACACAAACACCTAGTTAAAAAGGGAGTAGTTCCTTTTCTTTGGCGGGTGGCCAGTATGGGGATCCGAACCCTTGACCTTGGTGTTGTCAGTGCCATGCTCTGCCAAGTGAGCTAACTGGCCAGCTCAAAAAGAAATAGTTTAACAGCTATTTCAGACAATTGTAGGTATTCTTTTAATTTACACCAAAACTCTACAAGTGTAGTTTTTTTAAGGTTATTTGTATTGTGTAATCTAAAAGTGTTGATAAGCTTTTTTGTGCTTCATTACATTAAATCAATTGTCATGTCTTGCACTTTGAATGGATCTTTTCTCATGCATAATTTTTTAATATAATGCACTGAAAATATTGGTTCACTGACTTATGCAGACTTTCCAAATGTTGACACATTTCATTAGACAATGTTAAAAAAAAAAACATATTCATGAATAGTACGATTAATCTCATCAGAAAGTCTAGAAGTTGATGCAAACTGCCAAGTCACAGTGGCGGATTTAAGTTTTCCAAAATTATAATTTTCTTCTGAAACTCAAATTTTATCAATGACCAAAAATAATTTTTTTCTTTGAGATGACAGGCTCATTTCATTTGTTTTTGAGAGTATTCCGTGTATTTACTTTTTTTAGAAATACCCAAGTCTAAATAACTGTACTTTGTATTTGACTTGTTTTGTCAAGTAACATTTGTGTTGCATGAAAATTCCAAGTAGTTCAGCTCTCAAATTAACCAATTCTATAGATGCTTTTCTTCAAGACAACCATTGTACTTGGCTGTCTTAAAGATGTGCTTTGTGCATAAGTTTGTTTCATCAGAGTATTAAAGTAATGTAAACTCAAGGGTTGATATTTAATAAAGTTGACCATTTTTAGTGCTTCATCAAGACATTTTAAAACAAAAGTGGCTTTGTTTTCTTTGATGTATGGTGAAAATAATGACTATTAGTACAGTTTGGTGACACTGCCTAGATTTGTTCTAAGACACCAACTAGTTTATCCATTATTGCTTTTGCACTTGTTGACAAATGTTGACACTGAAAATTAAAATAACCCATATGTGCACTCTGAGAACCACTGACATAGAGAAATATTTACATCTTATGAACAAGTCATGTGTCAGAATGTTTAGTGTAATATTTCCTGTAATAACAAGAAGTGAACAATTTAAATAACTTTCAATAGGGAATTACTAAACAAAATACAATGCATTTATATTAAGGAATACTACATAGCCATTAAAAAGAATGTGTAGACTTTTATGTTCAGAGATGACTGTCTAGAATACAGATGGGCCCCAACTTATGATAGTTTGACTTATGATTTTTCAACTTTATGATGGCTAAAGTGATATGCATTCAGTAGAACATTAATAAATTACATGGGATATTCAACACTTTATTATCAAATAGGCTTTCTATTAGATGATTTTGCCTAACTGTAGACAAATGTTAAGTGTTCTGAGCACGTTTAAGGTAGGCTAGGCTAAGCTGTGATGTTTAGTAGGTTAGGTATATCACATGCATTTTCAACCTACAATATTTTCAACTTATGATGGGTTTATGGGGATGCAACTCTGTCATAAATTGAGGAGCATCTGTATAGTGCTGCTAGAAAAACATGGTCACACAATATTTACATCATCCAATTTAAAAAATTCCAAATATATCTAGACACATATAACAAGACTTTTATCAGAGAAATAAGATCATATCATGCCTGTTATAAAATGTGTTACAAAGGTAGATACTTTCACAGACACCTATTCACACACAAATGCACAGTATAAGGACAGGAAACATACCACAAACTTAACAATGGGGACATATGAGAAAAGAAGTGGGGATGGAAGTGATGAGACTAATTCTTCATTCTGTATGTTTTTTTCTTAATAAGCAATGGTCATTTATTACTTTTGGTATTAAAATTTTAACAAATAGCAAGTCAGTACTCACAGAGTTTTATCCAACTTATGAATTAAATATTGTTTGCTGGAATGAATTTTAAGAGTGAGGTAATTTAACTGGTAGCTCTTTTCCTCTATATTACAACAGAAGAAGGAGGGGTTAGAATTTTATTGAAAGCTAAGATAGATAACTTAACCACTCATTTACTTACCACTCTATATGCGCTTTTGTTTGTTTGTTATTTTGTGATAAATAAGCTCTTCCTTGTTATTTCTTTCTTTAGATTTTTAAAATTCTTAGAACATGGAAAATATCTCATATCTGATACTAACTAGAGTTTACTAAAATATGGAAAGAGTCTAAAACTATGGAAGAATTTTGGTTTGATGATAGTATAGTGAGTAGACAAAGTTGTTCAGTGACTATTTTGACTCAAGGAAAACACCAAGAAATGTCTAAGTATGTAAAAACTCAAAAGATAATGAAAGTCTGCTACAGAAACCAATGCTCTAATCTGTTTTGTGTCATCACATTATGTAAACAGGAGATTATAATTTCTTCCTGTGGGCTACTTGTAAGACTGCATCTGTAGTATCTTATCTAATTCTAGGCTATTCATTGATAGACTGCTAGATAAAACTTAGGTACGTTCACTTACTGACTTGGCACATCTTTACTGTGTGCCTAATGTGTTCTAGGCTCTCTCCTTGGTCTTGGGATACAGTAAAAAGCAAACAAAGTTACTGAAAGCATGGAGCATACAAAAGTGAACAAAAATTTCTGTCCTTGTGGAGCTTCTCCTGGAACTTACATTTGAGAGGAGAGAGACAATAAACCAAATACATAAGTAAAATATATTGTATGTTAGATGGTGATGACAGCTTTGGAGAAATAGCAAGATAAGATTGTGGAAAGAGGGAAGTTGAGGTGGGGAGATATGGACACATAGCGTTTGAGATGCACGTAAGACATTTCAGGGGAGATGAGTACACATTGTGAATCTGAGGAATTATATCATCACACACAGAAGGTATTTAAAGGCACAAAACTGGGTGAGATCACCAAGGGAATGAGAGTAGACCTAGAAGAGAATGTCCAAAAATTGAGTCCTGGGACAGGGAAATGAGCCAAAGAGATTGAGAAGGATTGGCTTGTGGGTAGGAGGAAAACCAGGAGAGTTTCTCATTCTGGAGGTCAAGTGAACAGAGTGTTTCAAAGAAGAGGAAGGGATTAACTATTTCAGAGTTTAGAGGACAATATAAATTTGCAAAAAACATTTTGGATTTAGATGAAAATTAACAGTACTACTAAAAACACTCTAAAAGTTTTTAAAAACTTATTGAGCAATTTAAAAATTTGTTACTTTTTGAAAATTTGCTTAATAATTACAAAATTTTAAGACAATGTACATTGTACATGAAATGTCAAAGCAGTTATCTTCATGTGAAAATATATAACAAAGCTTATCATACACAATGTGAGATAAAGTGTTGAGATTAAAGAAAATAGCTCTCACTGTATCTGCCAATGAAGGACCATCTTCAGTTGATACAAAAGAGTTAAAAATTTAGTATTTCATTTTACTTAATTTGAGCTATTTCTTTGGCATGGGGATCCAAACACTTGACCTTGGTGTTACAAGGCGGCACTCTAACCAACTGAGCTAACCAGGCAGCCAATTTGAACTAATTTTTTTTTTTTTCACTGACCAGAACAGATACCACGTTTATTTCACAAATACTGGGAAGATGGGTTGCGGGTGGAGGTGGGGGTCATAGGTGCACAGCTGCACGCACAGTCGCCATCACTGGCCCACTCCCCACGCCAAGGATTCAGCCTGGACTGCAGAGCCTCCAAGTCGATAGGCAGTGAGAGGTGAGTGCAGGGAGGGCCCTGAACACCAAGCCCCCTGAAAGCTCCAGCTGTCCCAGGAAAGCCAGCAATAAATAACAGTGGGCACAGCCCCACCCACACTGATCATGTAGTCACTCATCTTCACACTGGAAGTCTGAGGACTGGGATGAAGACTTTGAAGAGGCCGATGGTGCTGCCAAAGATCTCCACGATGAGAATCTTGACAGAGGCTGGGCTTCTGAGCATCAACCAGGGCAGCCCCACTGCCCATGATGCCCATGCAGACACCACAGAAGAGGTGGGACAGGCCCACTGTGAGGCCAGCCCCAAACATGGAGTAGCCTGCATGGTAGTTTCACTGTCCGATGGCATGAGGGTCAGTGGCACTGAAAGGCTCAGCCATGTTGCTAATGACAATTGCCATAAGGATGCCATAGATGGCCACAGCCTCCCAGAAGATGATGCTGACCAGGTTCTTGGTCTTGATCCTGGAGGCCCTCACCCCTCCTCCAATGACTGAAGAACTAGGGACATAGAAGCTCCTGGCTGCCCCAACCACAGACAGAGAGATAGTCAGGCCAGCGCCCAGGGTCAGGAATGATGCCAAACCAAAGCGGAAACCTAAGTCAAAAATGGTGTAGCAGAGTCCCACGACCAGGCCGCAGGCCCAGAAGGCTATGAAGACCCCAGAGTACAGCAGTGCCAGCCCCATCCTGGCTGCAACAACAGTGGGGGTCAGATCGGTGAGGGCAAAGCTAAAACCGCATCCGTGTCCACCCTCTACCCTGCAGCGACACCTGATTCAGCCACTGAGCTAATTTCTTGGCAAAAAATATAAATTGCTGTTAAACAACAACAAAAACCTATAGTGGCTGAGTTTTCTCCTGCTCTTATTTTTATGAATGTGAAGTAACTGGCTCATACTGACTCACGGTTTGTGAGTAATTGTCGTGTCTTATTCATTCAACACTGTATACTGAAAGCCTATCCTGTGCTAGGTACTGTTTTCTGTGTTGTGTATGCTGTTAAAAAGGGGTGGAGGGGGGCAGAAAAAATGATGCCTTTTTAGAGATAACATTCCAGTAGAAGCAGATAGACAATAAGCAAAGACACAAATAGATACATCATGTGAAATAGTGATAAGAAAGGTGAAGAGAATGATGTTGATAGGGATGAGGTTGCAATTTTTCATCAAGTAATGGGGAGTAAGGGAAATGAGGGGGCAGAGCTTGAGCAGAGGACAGAAGGAAGTAAGGAGGTGGGGAGCACTGCAGAGACCTGATGGGAGAGCATTTCAGGCAGAGGATGGCAAGGCCAGAGGCCAGTGGGCTGGAGCAGAAGGGGTGAGGAGGGTGACAGATCACAATGCTGGAACAGTGGACAGTCACCAAGTCACACAAGACCTGCTACCCCATGCGAAGGACTTCAGATTCTACTTTAAATGTGTTGGGATGCCCAAAGAAAATGTTCAGCCAAGCAGATGTGATTTATGTCTTAAACACTCTATTCTGTGGGGAAGAGACAATGAGGGGCCAGGGTGGAAAGGGAGAAAAACAATCAGCTATTGCACTTGGATGATGGTAACTTGGGTTAGGATATTAGGATGGTAGCCACAAACATAGTGAACATAGGCCAGGGTGGATTTTTCCAAGACGGATTGGATGTGGAACATGAAAGAAAAAGAGTTAATGACACCTTCAAAGGTGTTGACCTGAGCCACTGGTGTCATTTACAAGGGACACTTGGGCAGGGAGTAGGTTTGAGAACAAAAAATTGAGATTTTATTTTTTGAACATATTAGTTTCAAATGCTTATTATACATCCAAGTGAATATATTCAATAGGCATTTGGATATGCATGATTACAATCCAACAGCAAACTCAAAGTAGGAGATAATGCTTTTTGCCCCTCATCAGCATAGGGGTATTATTTAAAGCCATAGGACTGGATGAGAACAACTAAAGAGTGAATCAATAGAAAAGTTTTAAGAAAGCTTTAAAATCTGAGATTTGAGGGGGGCTTCAAAATTTAGAGGTGAGGAAAATAAATCAGATCCAAAAAACAAAGCAAGGGAATTAGCCAGTTAGTTGGGAAAAAACAGGAAACCATGTTATCCTGAAAACCAAATGAAGAATTTTAAGGAAATAGTAATCAACTATTGTGAACACTCCCAAGAAGTGAATAATAGATGAATTCAGAACTGATCAATTAATTTGGCAAACTGAATATCAGTGATAACCTTGACGAGAATAGTTTCTGTGGAGGTGTGAAGAGAAAAGAATAATTGAATTCTTAATTCTCTGGGTCCAGGAGAAACCAGAAATAGAAGTGGCAAGAAGAGGGAGAGGAAAAATGGAATGGTAGTTGAAAGAAAATGTGAAACAAAGGGATTTCACGCAGCCCTGACTACCAACCTTCCGTCTCCAGGTCAGTTTCTTATTTTTTAAGTCTGCTCCCCACAGTGTTAACTCTGATGAAATTCCACTCACTCCACGGATGTGCTACCAAACCCAGTCTACTGCTGCAGCAAATGAGAACTGGACTTGTCTGTCTGTTGACAGACTTCACAACCATGAGCTTCGCTTTTACAAATTTCATTCCACAACTGTTCTGTATACTGTAACTTTTTAAAAATTATGTGTATTTATGGATCAGCTCACTTAAATTCTAAGTCATGTTATGGATCACTGATCTGTATATTTACCAACTCTGTTTGGGGTTGACTTATTTCTTTCTTTCTTTTATTTTATTTTATCAATATACAATGTGATTGATTTTTGTGTCCCTTTACCAAATCTTCCCTCTCCCTCTTCCCTCCCATCAACCTCATATCTGTTCACTTGTCTTAACAACTTCAAGGAATTGTGGTTTTTGTGTCTTCTTCCTGGCCTAACCTCTCACTCCCCATTTGTTTGTGTACTTATTTATTTATTTTTGGCTCCTACAGATAAGTGAGAACCTGTGAAATTTCTCTTTCTGTGCCTGACTCGTTTCATTTAATATAGTTTTCTCTAAGTTCATCCATGTTGTTGTGAAGGGGAGTATTTCATTATATTTTATAGCAGAGTAGTACTCCATTGTGTAGATATACCAAAGAGATTTTTCACATCCTTGGTTAACTTTATTCCTAAGCATTTTATTTTTTTGGTGGCAATTGTAAATGGACTAGCTTTCTTGACATTTTCTGCATGTTCATTGCTGGAGTGTAGAAATGCTACTGATTTTTGTGTGTTGATTTTGTATCCTGCTACTGTGCTGAAATCATTTATCAACTCTGTTTTCTTGTAGAGGATTAAGGCTGTTCGATATACAGGATCATGTCATCTGCAAACAGGGACAGTTTGACTTCATCTTTTCCAATCTGGATGCCCTTTATTTCCTTCTCTTCTCTGATTGCTCTGGCTAGTACTTCCAACACTATGTTGAATAAGAGTGGTGAGAGTGGGCATCCTTGTCTAGTTCCTGTTCTTAACAGAAAAGCTTTTAGCTTTTCCCCATTCAGGATGATATTGGCAGTTGGCTTATCTTATATGGCTTTAATTATGTTGAGATACTTTCCATCTATACCTAACTTGTAGAGAGTCTTTATCATGAACAAGTGTTGAATTTTGTCAAATGCTTTTTCAGCATCTATAGAGATGATCATATGGTCTTTGTGTTTAATTTTATTGATATGGTGTATCGCATTTATTGATTTGCATATGTTGAACCAACCTTGCATCCCTGGCATGAATCCCACTTGATCATGATGTATAATTTTGTGTTTGTGTTGCTGTATTCTGTTAGCTAGTATTTTATTTTGGAATAGTTTGTAGAGAATTGGTATCAATTCCTCTTTGAAGGTTTGGTAGAATTCTGCAGTGAACCCATCTGGTCCAGGGCTTTTCTTTGTTGGGAGCCTTCTGATAACAGCTTCAATCTCTTTTATTGTTATTTGTCAGTTCAGATTTTCTACATCTTCTTGGCTCAGTTTTGGTAGTTTGTGTGTGTCCAGAAATTTATCCATTTCCTCCAGATTTTCAAATTTGTTGGCATAGTTGTTTATAGTAGTCACTAATGATTTCTTGTATTTCTGATATCACCTTTTCCGTTTCTAATTTTTGTTATTTGGGTCTTCTCTCTTCTTTTTTTTAAGTTAGCCTTGCTATTGGTTTGTCAATTTTATTTATCTTTTCAAAAAACCAACTTTTTGATTGATCTTTTGTATTGTTTTCTGGGTTTCGATTTCATTAAGTTCTGCTCTGGTCTTAATGATTTCTTTCCATCTGCTAACTTTGGATTTGGATTGTTCTTGTTTTTCTAGTTTTTTAAGGTGAAGTACTAGGTTGTTTACTTGCCATCTTTCCTTTCTTCTGAAGTAAGCATTCAATGTGATAATTTTCCCCCTAAACACTGCTCTTGCAGTATCCTACAGGTTTTGGTATGATGTATCATTGTTTTCATTAGTTTCGATAAATTTTTTGATTTCCTTTTTAATTTCTCCTTGACCCATATGTCATTAGGTAGAATGCTGTTTAATTTCCATCTGTTTGCATAGTTTCCTGAATTTTGTTTGTTATTGATTTCTAATTTTAGTCCATTGTGATGTGAAAAACGCATGGGATTTTAATTCCAATTTTTTTGAATTTGCTGAGACTCAGTTTGTGACCTAACATGTGATCTATCCTGGAGAATGTTCCATGTGCTGATGAGAAGAATGAATATTCTGAGGTTGTTGGATGGAATGTTCTGTAGATATCTGCCAAGTCCAGTTGGTCTAAATTGTTGTTTAGATCTTGTGTCTCTATATTAATTCTTTGCCTAGATGATCTGTCCAATATTGATAGTGGAGTGTTCAGGTCCCCTGCTATTATGGTATTAGTGTCTATCTCATTCTTTAGGTCTAATAGTGTTTGCTTTATAAATCTGGCTGCTCCAATGTTGGGTGTGCATATATTTATGATTGCTATGTCTTCTTGATGGATCAATCCTTGTATCATTATGTAGTGGCCTTCATTATCTCTTTTTATGGTTTTTAGTTTAAAGTCTATTTTATCAGGTACAAGAATAGCTACTCCAGCTCGTTTTTCATTTCTATTTGCATGGCATATCTTTTTCTATCCTTTCACTCTTAGTCTATGTGTGTCTGTACAGGTGAGGTGAGTCTCTTGAAGGCAGCATATAGTTGGGTCCACCTTTTTAATCTAGTCAGCCAGTCTGGGTCTTTTGATTGGGGAATTTAATCCTTTTACATTAAGAGTTGTTATTGAAAAGTGTTGATTTACTCCTAGCGCTTTATTGATTTTTGTTTGGATGTCTTAAGTGTCTTTTGTTCCTTTCTTTCTGATTTACTGTTTGTCTTCTGTATTTGTTGGTTTCTTGGGGTGGTAGATAAACCGTTTCTTTTTCTGTTTTTCTCTTCATTGCTAGCATTTTAATTTTAATAGTGGGTTTTGGGTTTTCTTAAGATTTTATGGCAGTAGTGGTTACTTTTCATGTACCAAACCCAGGACTCCCTTGAGAATTTCTTGTTAAGGGTGGTCGTGTGGTGAATTCCTGCAGTTTTTGTTTGTCTGAGAAATATACTATTTGCCCTTCATTTCAGAAGGATAGCCTTGCTGGGTAAAGTATTCTTGGCTGGCAATCTCTGTCTTTTAGTATTTTGAATATATCATCCCATTTCTTTATGGCTTTTATGGTTTGTGATGAAAAGTCTGATGTTAGTCTGATTGGGGTTCCCTTATTGGTGACTTGATGCTTCTCTCTTGCAACTTTTAAGATTCTATCTTTGTCTTTGGGTTTTGCCAATTTGAGTATAACATGTCTTGGAGAGGACCTTTTTGGGTTGAATACATTTGGGGATCTTTGAGCTTCCTGAATCTGAAGATCTGTGTCTTTCCCTATACCTGGGAAGTTTTCTGCCACTGTTTGGTTGAATATGTTTTCAATGCAATCCTTTTTCCTTTTTCCTTCCCTTCTGGAATATCCATGATTTGGATCTTTGAGTGCTTAAGGTTGTCTGATTTCTCTTTGATTTTCCTCAATGTTTTTAATTCTTTTTTCTTTTCTTTTTTCTTTTTTTTTTTTTTTGTCTGCCTGTGTTATTTCAAACTGCCCATCTTCAAGGTCAGAAATTCTCTATTCTGCTTCTTCAAGCCTGCTGGTTAGACTCTCAGTTGTGTTTTTTGTTTTGTTGAATAAATTCTTCAGCTCCACAAGCTCTGCTTTATTTTTTTTCAGGGCATTGATTTCCTTGTACATTTCTTCTTTCAGGTCCTGCATACTTTTCCTTATTTCATTGTGTTGTCTAGCTGAGTTTTCTTGTATCTCATTTAGTTTCCTTAGAATTATCACTAGAAATTCCTTGTCAGTAATTCAAGTGTTCATTGTTCTGTAAGATCTAGAGCTTGAGAGTTATTACTACCCTTTGGTGTGTTTCTTGATTTTTCATATTTCTGATATCTTTCCTTTGGTGTTTAGTCACTGTGGCAGGGGATTTCAAGGTCCACTTGCTCAACCCTATTGTTTGGATAGGATCCTGCTGGGACTGCCAATTTGGTGTGGCTGCCTCAGTGCCTGTGGGCGGGAGGCTTGGGCTTCTCTGGGCCGTGGGGACTGGACTGGGATGGGAGACCAGCAGCGGTGCCTACCTGCTTTGGCATGTGGGCATCTCGGGGCACGTGGTGGTCATGGTGACTCCCATGACGTTTTCATTTCTTAAAATATGAACTACTTGCAGGAAAAAAAACACTTTTCTTACCTATTCATTCTCAGCATCCAACACAATTCTGCTTACTACTAGGTACCAACAAAATTTTATCAACAATCGTTGAAGTACATTAAGAACTTCTGTTCATCCCAATACCATTAACAGAGTGAAAATCAAAGCCACCCAGTAGAAGACAATATATTGCCTGTGCACCCCAATCTGAGAAAGAACTCCAATTTTCTAATTTTCTCTGAAAAAAAACTTTTTAAAGTTTTCTCTTTCACTTTGGAAAGCTGTTTGAAAATATCTTTTAAAACTGATCATATACATATCCAAAGAATGAGCAATTCTACTTCTAGTTATATATAGAAGACCTGAGCATATTTGTTCTCCAAAAGATATAACAAGAATATTCATCACAGCACTATTCGTAATAGCCCAAATCTGGAAACTTCTTACATGTTATCAACAGTAGAAATGGTACTAGAGGTCAGTAGAGTGGTTACTTTTGGGGGAAGGGTAGGTAAATCTGGAAGTGGGTAAGAAGCATGCAAGTACATTATGATTGACAGTTTTTTTGTATCTAATAATTCAATAAAGAATTTGCATTAAAAAAATTTGACAAATGAATGGATGAGTTCTTTATTTGAAGAATATCTATTACTTCTTATTTATACATGGCTTAGAATTGACCTTTCCAAAGTCTATTCACTCAACATATAGTGACATCCCATTTACCTGCTATGTGCTGGACACTGCACGAGGCACTGGGAATACAGAGGTAAACAAAAAAGGTATAGTTTCTCTCTCTTTGCACAGTTTACAAAGTAGTTTCTTTGTTTTGAGCAAAAGAACATTACTGTCACCATTTCCAAACAAGTCTGGCCCATAATTCATTGAAGAAATGTTTTGTGATTCATTTTTTTCTGTGTATTCCTTTCAACTGTTTCCTTGATCAGGAAGTCCCTGTATCCAGGGACTTCACATGTAAGAATTTATATGTAAGAATTTCCTGTTAATCTCTAGACGTTAAGAATATCAAATTTACTGGATTCTAAGTTATTTAACTTTGACCACATCTAAGCTCTGTGAAAGGATAACATTTTATTGAAACCACATTTCTTCTGAGCCTGTTTGTTGATTAGTGAGTGATTTGCAAAAGTGCATGCTGTACGTTTTCTTCCTTAAGACTTATGTGAGGCATTATCAGTTCCCTGTATTTCTCTTGGAAGGACACAAAAGGGACATCATGATCTACTCCCCTATCTTTAAATGTGAGAAGCATATGTCCAATTAAATCTAGTGCTTCCTCTTCATTGTTCTGTATGAATAATTAACCTTTCTAAGTGCTGACATCAAAAGGTTTTGAGTCCCCCTTTTCTTCCAGGGGAAAAATAAAACGGAGAGCAGAACGGATGCTTCTTTAGAGTTTTCTTTGTACTCACTTTGAAAGATAGTTAATAATAAAATATGAGTATTAGAATCTCAAATGTTGATACTGAAAATTAGTGTTTTGTTAATTCTTTGGTGATAATGATTTTATTATTAATGTGGGCTTCTCTAAAGTAATAATGTTCTCTAATGCAATCATTTAGAACAATATGGTCACCAATCTACTTTCATTAGTCACATGGGAACACTATAAATCAATTTATATGATCTTTGCAATTGAAACTCACTGGATGCCAGCTGTGTTAATTTCTGTTAATTATCATCCTTTTAAATCTCATTCTTTCTGTAAGTAAGTATGCACTTTAGGACTTTTTTTTATAGTTTAAATTGTTCTGCTCATCCTCCTACAGGTCTCCTACAAAGGTTTTTGCCTCTCTGAATTGATTTATAATGTAACCTTGAAACAAGGAGAAGCATTAGCCGACTGCTGTTTTAATAAATGGCTTGTCAGCTATTTTACAACTATGATTATTTCTTTGGCTAGAGAAATTTCTACATAGCAGGCCTCTGAATCCCTAATTATTTCAAAGATTAGGCTGGACATTCTGGATCACCATCGATCTTCTGTGCAAATAAATACTTGACTGCTAGATAGAAAATAGCTTTCTTATGTCTGTATATTTTGATTTTGTCATAAGCTTACTAGTCAATTTGGGGAGTGGAAAATATAATGAAATCATTTTACATTTAACCTGTTAAAATTCTGTCCTCCTCTCTGTGTATGTTGACTTATTTTGCAACATAGAGTTAATTTATTTTAAGAAATCACTAACATTTTGGAATGTGAGTTTGGTACAACTCTTAGCTTCCCCAGTGAAATTTGATTAAGCTCACTTTTCATGGTTTTTTTCCCCCCACTATGCACAACTGCCATTTCAAAATAATTCTTATCTGAAACTGAATCATCATGCAGTTTTTTCTTCTGGCTATTCTTCCTCCATTCCTGGTTCCCATCTCCCTCAGTCACATCACAATCCATTCACTCCACCAAGCTATTTCCCTGAGGATCCTGCTAGATGTTTCCTCCTCTTCCTCTCCCTGCACATCACCATTGTCTGATAATTTTATCTCAACATTTCCTTATTCTTCTCTCTCCAGTTGTGCCTTCTTCTGCTTCTGATGTTTCTTACTTGCAAACTGACCTTTCTCTAGTCTTTTCCTTGCCCCTGTTTCCCAGTGTTTTGATGTAACAGGCAAATCTGAATTTATTGCTCTTCTGATAAACTCATTGATCTTTAATGCATTCACCAAAATGGTTCCTTTTAGTTGGTACGTATTTAGTATGTTTATGTTTTATTTATGCTTTATACTTCACCATGTTTCTTGAAAATGAGCTTAGTTCTTATAATAAAAACAATAAGCAATTAAAAAAAACAAACACCTGGAGTTCTACATTTAATGGCTTTAGGTTCTAAATACGAGAAATCAAAGCTCCTAAAAGGAACAGTACACAAGTTCCTGTAATACAAGGTCCCTGCCCACATCTCCAGTCTTTTCTCCTCCAGCTCTTGCCTGACAGGCTATTCCCGGCCTGTTCAACGTGCTTTCATGCTTCCAGGATGGTGTTCTCGCTATTTCCTCTAACTGGAATTCCACAAAGTGTATTGTTTTCTTGGGCTAACATAAAATACCAAAGACTGGGTGCCTTAAACAACAGAAATTTAATTTCTTGCAGTACTGAAAGCTGGAAGAGTAAGATCAAAATGCCAGCAGGTTTGGTTTCTCCTGAGTCCTTTCTCTTTGGCTTGCAGATGGCTGCCTTCTCTCTGTGTCCTCACATGGCCTTTCCTATGTGCATGAATAGGCATCCCTGGTGTCTCCTGTGTGCGTCTAATTTTCCTCTTCTTAAGAGGACACCAGTTAGATTGGAATAGGGCTTCTAACTGCCTCATTTTAACTTAATCACCTCTTTAAAGGCCCTATCTCCAAATATAGTCACATTCTGAGATACTCAGAGTTAGGACTTCTGCATATGAATTTTAGGAGATACAATTCAGTCCATAATATGCTCTGTTATGCTCCCATAGCAATTTCTTTTTCAAAGCAGTCTGAAAATGTGAATGTATTTTTTCTATTCTTTTTTTTTTTGGCGACTGGCTGGTAAGGGGATCTGAACCCTTTACTTTGGTGTTATAACACTGCACTGTAATCAACTGAGCTTACTGGCCTGCCCCATATTTCTTTATTATCTAAACCACAGCTAAAATAGCCACCTATAATCCTCTTGAAAGTCAAGGCTATGGTTTTAGCAATAGTGTTCTAAAGTCACTAGTGATAATAATAATAATAGCAATCAAAACAATAAAATAATAGATAATTTATCTCTCTGTTATCTTTTACTATAGTATCTCAAAATGATGCATTTATTACTTGCCAGCACCATTCAATTTGAATAGACTTTTGGAACTAAAAAGTGTCCTAGAATTATATTCTAAGAATGGTACCCTTTAAATCTGCATCTTGCAATCTTATAATTCAAGATGTCGCTGGTTATATATTTACAAACCATTTTTTGCAAACCATACATCTAATAAGGGGTTAATATCCAAAATGTATAAGGAATTCAAATAACTCAGTAGTAAGAAAATAAATAACCTGATGAAAAAATGGGCAAAAGATCTGAATAGACATTTCTCAAGAGAAGACCTACAAATGATCACAAGTATATGAAAATATGCTCAAAATCACTAATCATTGGAGAAATGCAATGAGATATCACTTCACACCTGTTAGAATGGCTATTATCAAAAAGACAAGAGATAATAAATGTTGGTGAGGATTTGGAGTAAAGGGAACCCTTTACACTGTTAGTGGGAATGTAAATTAGTACAGCCCTTACGGAAAACAATATGGAGGTTCCTTAAAAAATTAAAACTAGAACTACCATATGATTCAGCAATCCTACTTCTAGGTATATGTCCAAGGGAAACTAAATCAGTATGTAGAAGAGACATCTGCACTCTCATGCTCACTGCAGCACTATTCGCAAGAACCAAGACATGGAATCAACCTAAGTGTCCAGAAAGGGTTAAATGGATAAAGAATATGTGGAATATGTACACAATGGAACACTATTCAGCCTTCAAAAGGAAAGAAGGAAAGATCCTGTCATTTGTGACAACATGGATGAATCTGGAGGACATTATGCTTAGTGAAATAAGCCAGGCACAGAATGATAAATACCACATGACCTCACTTTTATGCAGAATCTAAAAAAGTTGAACTCATAGAAGCAGAGAGTAGAATGGTGGTTACCAGGGACTTGGCAAGGGGTGGGGTGGGGTTTGGGGGAGGAGGGGTGGAAGGGTGCTGGAGGAGGGGTGGGTTGCAAAGATGTTGGACAAAGGACACAAAGTTTCAGAAATAAGAGCGATACATTCAAAAGATCTTATGAAGACTATAGTCACCCGTATAACAAGTATATAACAAGTATTGCATTCTTGAAAATTGCTGTGAGTAGATTTTAAGTGTTCTTGCCTCAAAAAAATATGCAAGGTAATGTATGTTAATTAGCTTGATTTAGTCATTCCAGTTTATACATATTTCAAAAACATGTTGTACATGATAAATATATATATAATTTTTATTTGTCAAATAAATAAGTTTTAAAATTTGCTTCTATCTTGTCATTCAAGATGCTTCTGGTTATAGTACTCAGCATGTGTTTTTATGTGTCTCATTTTGTACTTGTAAAAGATTTACCTAGTGGTCTGAGGTATCACCCAGTCTAGAGGTCAGAAGACACCTGTTGTTGGACCTGACTTACATCTACAGACCAGGAAGATGGGCCGTCTTGAAGGTCTTCACAATGCAGATCAAGACAAGGGGTTATTCACTGAATTCCACACTCACTTACTACCTCAGAAATGAACCGAAAATTGAGAACTTGGTAAAATTCTTAAAATTTACAAATACTCTTTGCATGTTAGTTTTACTGCAAAAATATCTGGCAATAAAAGACTGCTAACATTTGTAAGGAAAACTTTATCTGGGAAAACCTAGAGGGATGTCATTGCTTCTTTGTGATGACAGAATCCTAGGACACTGCTAGGAGGAGTAGAGAGGACTGTGCTACTGAGAGAAATATCCCTGAGCTGCCTTTTTCCTTTAATAACAAAGTGTCCATGGAGGCTGGAGGGTGTAAGTGACAGAAGTGAACTTGGCTTTGCAAATATCAGACCTACCAATTTGAAAGCTCTCCTTGGAAAAATCTTTAAGTGTATAAGAGCATTTGTTAATTTTAGCAAGCAAATGAAACTACAACATACTGACTTTAAATATTTTCATCTTCAACACACTTTTCAAGTTAATACATGCACTAAGAAAACATAACAGGATAATTTATACCAACCACCTAGAATGTGCTACGAGATTGTAAGACCTGCAGGGGGCTGGGCCATGGTCTTGACCATAGTATTAATATTATTAGTAGTAAACAATATTATTAACTACCAATAATATTAATAATACAAAGAATAATATCTAACATTCATGTCATAGTCACTTTAGCTAAGGAGTTTTTTTTTTTTTCTATTGCCCTATTTAACCTTTATAGCAACTATGATAAGTATTATTCCTATTTTAGAGATGGGTAAAAAGTTCAGAGAAGTTATGTGATTTGTCCAAAGTCACATCGTTTCTGTGTGATGAAACTGGGTCTCTACTCAGTTTGCCTGATTTCAGAGTCTATGTTCTTACCAGAGACTATATAACTTCCTGGGTGTTTAATTTTTGCATTATTACTTTTGATGAAAGTGACTGTAAAATAGTTAAGAAGACCATATAAGTTTGCATAAGTGATTTTTTTTAAAAAAAAAATCTTTTATTAGATTAACAGAAATGAGGCAACATTAAATCAATAAAAACATTAAAAAACAGCTTTCAAAACAATTACATGAATTATTTATAATTCACATACTGTAAAATTGACCCTTTTAAAATATACAGCTTTGGTTTTTGGTACATTCACAGAGTTCTGCAATTATCAACACTATCTAATTTAGCACATTTTATCACCCCACAAACTCCCTATTCTTTCAGTTTATTTGGGTTTGTCTATTCTGGACATTGCACATAAAACAGAATCTTACAATAGGGGTTCTTTTGTGTCTAGCTTCTTTCACTTATTGTGTCTTCAAGGTTCATCCATGTTATAACATGTATTAGTACTCCCTTTTAATGTCTGAAATAATAATTCATCATATGAATATACCACATCTTGCTTATCTATTCATAAATTGATAGACATTTGAGTTGTTTTCCACTTTTGGGCTATTATTAATTATGCTGTTATAAGCATTCACATATAAATCTTTGTGTGGACAGATTTTTTTATTTCTCTTGGGTATATTCCCAGGAATGAAATTGCTGGGTTATATGACGACCACACTTAACATTTCAACAAACTGCTAAACTGTTTTCTTAAATGGCTTTGCCATTTTACATTCTCACTAGCAGTTACTGAGTATTTGAATTTCTTCATATTCTGGCCAACACTTCTGGTTGGTTTGATTGCACTGTCCTATAGTGAGTGTGAAATGGTATCTGATTGTGGTTTTGATCTGCATTTCCCTAATGATTGATAATGTGAAGTATCTTTTCATGTGCTTATTGACCATTTATATATATTCTTTGGAGAAATGTCTATTCAAGCCCTATACCTATTTTTAAATTGGCTTGTCATTTGATTGCTGTGTATCACTGACTTTAAGTTTAGTGCATCTGTCGCTTTTCTATTTTTACTACTGCTTAGAAATCCTTTTAGTTATGTCTAATCAAGCATTTATTCAAACTCCATTAATCATTTACTGTGTTCTTGGCCTGTGCTAGAATATAAAGTCCAAGAAGACATCCATCTTTCCTCTGGATTATTGCAACACCTATCTGTATTCCTTCTCTCCAATCCATCTTCAACCCTGCATCCCAAAGGACTTTTCTAAAGAGTGAATTTGATCATGTCATTTACTTGCCTAATCCCTTCTATGCATCTTTTATTGACTACTAGACAAAGTTCTAACTCTTTAAGATGGTTGATAAAGCCTTCAAGATTGACTCCTTGCCAGTCTCTACAAAATTATCTCGTTTATGCTACACCCCCATCCTGGATAACTTTAGGGGTCTTCTCATTGAATACCCTAATACTTTAATCCCTCTAGAGGGATTCTAGAGAAAAAAATCCATAAAGAATATATATGTACATTATTATACACATTGTGAGGCTGTTGAGTTTATACGGTTAGAGTGTTAAGAGAAATGTGAAGCCACATGATGTGTGGGTACAAATGTTCATGAAGGGAAGAGACATACTGAGTAAGTTGGGGGAATACATGGGTCCTCAGTCAGAAGCCTGAATCAGGTCTCAGGTAAAAATAAAACACTGGAGCTTTTCCTCTTAACTCTGGATCCCGAAACAGGTGGATCTCTTAACCCTGTGACCTGAGAAAACAAGCTGTATTGTGTTATTTTCTTGCCCTGAATAGGGTCCTTAAATGTTCTAACCTCATCTCGGTTTTACTGCCAAGTAATAAAGGAAGAGTTATGTGCTCAGGCTTGGGTCAGAGTGTTAACGCGGAGCATGGCTCTTTAAAGAGATAGGTGGAGGCAGCAGTAATTAATGGGATTTCTCCAAGGGAGAAGTGACCCATGTGGGATAACGGCAGTTCTGTAAAGAGAAAATGTTCCCCCCAGGTGGAGATTCTCCCTTCACCAACTGTGAGAATACTGGGTTTTTGCTTCATTAAAGGCAGCTGCAATTTCCTTACATATCCCACTGAATAGATCAGTCTCCGCTGGTCTAGGAAGAGAGAAATTGCTGCCTCACTGTTACATGGCTCTGAAAATAAATCTAGCATTTAAATTGGGAAACACAACTGAAGATTTCCTTTTGAATTGGGACATAAACTAGTTACATGATAAAATCTATTTATCTATCTATATACACACATATACACAAATACAAAGCATAGATAATAACATTCAAATAAGTCTTAAGAAGGGTTTTTGTTATCTATCGCAGCACGCCAGACTGACCACCAAACTTAAGTGGCTTAAAACAATCATTTTATATAGTTCATCATGTGGGTTGGAAACCTGGGAAGGGATCATTCAGGCATCTTTTCTCCAATTCACGTGGTGTCACATGGAGTGAATAGGGCTAGATGGCCTTTCCAGGATGGCTCTTTTACTCACAGGTCTGGTACCTTACTACCCCTTGGCCTCTCTCTCTCCACGTGGTGTCTTAATCCTAAGGGCTTTTGCATGTGGCTTGAATTTTACCCAGAATAGTGGTTTTAAGGTAGTCATACTTCTTAAATGGCAGTCGGTTTCCAAGAGAGCAAGGCAGTAGCTGCTGGTCCTCTCAAAAACTAGGCCTGGTGCTGATAACATCAAGGTCCAGGGTTTGATCCCTGTACCGGCCTGCTGCCAAAAAGCCCCCTCCAAACTAGGCCTGGTATTGGCATAACTATTATAGCATCATTTACATCATATTCTATTGATCAAAGCAGTCACAGACCAGCCTTCTACTCAAGGAGAAGGCAAATAGACCCAATCTCTTAATGGGAAGAGTAGCAAAGAATTTGCAACCACAGGTGAAAGACCTATTAAGCAAATACACTTGATAAACAAGCTTTACCCCACACAAAAATATCAGTACCAAGCTGACTCCTCAGTAACTAGCAAACATATTGGTTGTCTTAGGTAAGAATGAGGTGCAATTATACATACCATGTCTAACTTTAATAACTTTTTTTAGATTTAATGGTGATGATAATCAAAATTCTCATTTTATGACTTCTTTGATTTGTATATGTGTATTTTACAGCCAACATTTTGAGTTGCAGGGAGCTCATATATGCTTTTTATGACATATAACTAAGATCTTAGGAGTGTTAAGAATAGTTTATTAATGTCCAGGGTATCATTCTAGCCTACCTACTACTTTTGATTTACTAAAGTCACAAAAGTTATGTTAGCTTGTCTGATATAACTTTAGCCACATGGTAAAGCATAGCTTTGTACTGGTGTTCTCAAATCTGGCCCACAGACATCTTAAGAAATTCAACTCCAGGGTCAGGGAGAGAAGAAGCAAAGGACCTAATAAAAACCACGTTAACTATTAATGTTCATTGACCAAATCTTGCTTAAACTCTTGTACTCTCAAAGCTAATTTCATTCAATTGCCTTTTAATTACAGTCTCTTGCTCAGAGTTGCAAATATAACAGCTTTTTAATATAATTTGCACTGTTCTGTGTCCAATGTAGGATATAATCATGCAATTTATTCAGTCAGAGCCAGTGCATTAATTAAAACGCAAGCATACACCAATTTCTGCACATGCACATACCCAGCAAGGAAGAAACACAAGAAGCTGACAAATCTGCTTTGGGATACAATTATGAAAATCCTGTGTCCACCAATGTATATTGTAGCTATGGTGAACTACATAAGTCAGAGAACTTGGGGGACCTGTGCTCCTATCACAGAGAAGAAGATAAACTGATTTAAAGCGGAATGTAAGTGGTATGACATTTTTAACTATTTAATCACAGTCTTGGTAGATAATAATAATTCTCAACACAGGTTAGTTCTTTGTTATCCAAGAAATTGGGAGGTGAACAGACCCCTCAGTCTCCTGTCCCTTGTAGAAAAGGAAGACAGAAAAAAAAAGATAATGGGATTTAGGACTATTTTTACTATTAATAAAATATTTTTAACAATCAAAAAATCTCTTTGAGAGTGATAATTACTTTGGGGGAATAAGAGTGAATGTGTGCATGTATCTATACACAAAAAACATACTTCTGTGTTTTTTTTTTTCTTTTAATAAGTATGTATTACTCTAGCAAAGTTGTTCACCTTTATTTCGGAGCAATCAGATTTTATACAAAAACTAGTAGTGCTTTTATTAGACATTTTTGAATTATATATCATTTAATTTGATAACTATTAATTTTTAAAAAGCATACAAATCTATATTTTCACACATTTATTCATTCTATAATTATTAAGTGCCTACTAACTATCACCTATTTATTAGTAATAACAAGAACGTGATGGCCTTTGCCTTAAGATTTTCAGTTTTTAAATCATTTTTTAACATACATAATAATTTTAATAATTAATAATTTAATAATTTTAATCATTTCTTTACATGAATAACTATCTGAAAAAAAACCAAGAAAACAATCTTGTTTATAATAGCACCAAAGAGAATAAAATACTTAGGAATAAATTTAACGTAGCAAGTGAAAAATCTGTATACTGAACATTGTAAACATTGTTGAAAGAAACTGAAGACACAATAAATGGGAAGGTATCTCTTGTTCACAGATGGGAAGAATTAATATTGCTAAAACGTGCATACTACCCAAGTGGTCTACAAATTCAATGTGCAAAAGAATGAATCTGGACCGTTATCTTACACCATATACAAAGATCAACTCAAAATGGATTAAAGACCTAAATCTAAGACCTGAATCAGTAAAACTCCTAGAAGAAAAACAGAGGAAAAGCTCCTTGGCATTGGCCTTGGCAATGACTTTTTGGATATCACATCAAAAGCTCAGGCAATAAAAGCAAAAATTAACAGGTGGGACTATATCAAACTAAAAAGCTTCTGCACCACAAGGAAACAATCAAAAAAATGAAAGGGAGAAAATACTTGCAAACTGTTTATCTGATAAGGGGTTAATATTCAAAATAAATAATTAATACACAATTAAATAGCAAAACAAATAACCCAATTAAAAAACTGGCAAAGGACCTGAATAGAATTTTGTATGGGTCAAAAGAAGACATATGAATGGCCAACAGGTATATGAAAAGGTGCTCAACTAATTATCAAGGAAATGCAAATCAGAACCAAAATGAGATATCATCTCACACCCGTTAGGATGGCCATTATGAAAAAGACAAAAGATAAGTGTCTGGGGAAAAGGAAACCCTTGTACTGGTACAGCCATTGTGGAAACAGTATGGAGGTTCCTCAAAAAACTAAAAATAGGATTACTGTATGACCCAGCAATCTAACTGCTGGGTATATATTAAAAGGAAGTGAAATCACCACCTCATGGATCTGCCCTCCCATGTTCATTGCAACACTATGCACAATAGCCAAGATATGGAAACAACCCAAGTCCCAAGTGTGCATCAATGAATAGATGGAGAAATTGTGATATGCATATACATATACATATATAAAAACATAACACAGTCAGACACACAGGCTGGAATATTATTCAGCCTTAAAAAAAGGAGATACTGCCATTTGCAACAACACGGATAAATCTGGAGGATGTTATGCCAAGGGAAATAAACCAGACACAGAAAAAAAAAAAAAATACTGCAGGATTTCACTTATATGTGGAAATGAAAAAGAAAAATCAAATACATAGCAACAGAGAGTAGAATGGTAGTGGCTAGGGGTGAGGAGGTAAAGAAAGAAATAGGGAGAACGGTACAGAATTGCAGTCATGTAGGATAAGACTAGAGACCTAATGTATGGCATGCGGATAACAGTTAATACAGTATTATATACTGAAAATTTGCTGAAAGTAGATTTTAGGTGTTCTTACCCCCCCCCCCAAAAAGCTAATTATGTAAGGTGATGAGTAGGTTAACTTGCTTAATGATAATCATCATTTCACCATGTATAAGTACATCAAAACAGCATGTTGTACACTTTAAATATATATGCAACAAGTTAAAAGAAACACCACATGTGAGATTTTCAGTTTTTTATAGAAAACATTTCTCTACTGTTACCTTCCAACTATTAATGTTTGGCCATTAAAAAAAAAAAAAAAGGCCATGAAGCCAAATGCCAGAGTAAAAACAGAAAAACTCATCAGGATTTTGTGTTTGTAAAATACCAGTATCTGGAAATATGTAAAAATCTAGATGGATTGACATCCTTTTTCAGTCTTCTCTGTATATGTGTTCACACATCTTTTATTCATTGTTATCTAAAATACAAATGTGGCAAGTAGATGTACATTTCTTTCTGAAACACTAACAAAGATTTCAGGTGACACATCATATGTATGGCTTCCCTCTAGCTGTGGTCCTTTCTTTCCTTCCCTTTAGAACCAAGATCCTTTAAGGAGACTTGCATATTTCCTACTGAATAGAGATAACATGATTTATGCAACTTATTTCCTCTTAATAAAAATTTAAGTTATAAATTTATCACTTTTAAATATGATTCAGTTAATATTCTTGAGCAAATAAATTAAGAAATATCTTCATACATTAGTGCAAATATTTCTGCAGAATAGAATCCTAAAAGTAAAATTATTTGGTCTAAAATAATACACTTTATAGGTTGAACAGTGCCTCCCCCACCCCACCCCACCCATTCATGTATTAAAATCCTATCCCTTGGTGGCTCAGAATGTGACCTTATTTGGAAACGGGGTCTTCACAAAGGTAAATAAGTTAAAATGAGGTCATTAGGGTGGGTTCCAATCTGATATGACTGGTGACCTTGTAAGAGGAAATTTGGACACAGACAAGGCACAGAGAGATGTGAAGAAACAGGAAGGATGCCTTGTGAACACGAAGACAGCTACAAAGCCAGGGAGAGGCCTGGAGCGGATTCTTCCCCCACGGTCCTCAGAAGGAACCAATCCTGCCAACACCTAGATTTTGGACTTCTAGCCTCCAGAACTATGAGACAATAAATTTCCATTGTTTAAGCCACCCACTTTGTGGTAATGTTATGATAGCCCTAGAAAACTATATATAATATATAATATAGCGCTCTTGCAAGATATCTCCCAAAATGGCTGTGACAATTTATATCTTAACTAACCATGTATCAGGAAAAATTCACCCCCCCATAAATCACCAATAATGAATATCAGTCTTTGCAACATTTTGCTAATTTTTAAGAACAAATAAATGGCACCTCTATTTACTGTACACTACTTTGATATTTTTAAAATTCAGATTTAGCATATTTCTGGGGTTTATGTGTGTTTATTTTGAAATGTCTACAATGGATTCAAAATAATCAAATAACCACTCACATTTAACTATATGATTTCAATACAGTTTGATACAATGATAAGAAGAAAATAAAAATCATAAAAATATAATATATTTAACTTTATTTTATTTTTTATCTATATTTTTTAGGCTGATTCGTTCAGGGATGGAATCCTAGACCTTGGTGTTACCAGCACCACGTTCTAACCAACTGAGCTAACACCAGCCAGACCAAAATTTATTTAACTTTTAAAAACGTTTAACTACCCATTCATTTATTGCTTATCTACCGCAAAATTTCCATCCTCTAAGATTATAATTTGTACCATGAAATGTATTTTTAAAAGGCAAAAGCAAAGCAATTAGAAACTACAAAATTAAAAATCCAAGTTATTTTCATATTTATAGTATGTGAAAATAAATCTCATATCCAATAATCAAACACATAATATACAAGGCTACTTCAAAAAATTAATGGAAAATGGAATTCAAATATGAATCTTTCCATGAACTTTTTGAAGACTCCTTGTATTAAAGATGTTTTGAAGTAATTTATCACTGACCTACCTGTTGGAATCACACTACAGGAGGCACAATGTTCTTAAAATGATACCACAAAGCACAGGAGTATCTTAGTAACACTAAAAAATATGCCTTTTAGGGTTGCAATATTGATTTTAAAATTCCTTCCAAGAAATATAATCAGCGAGGCACATTTGTCCCCAATCACTCTTCTGTTAATATGCCTGTTCTACTGAAGGACTATTTTCATCTTCCTTTTCACCGATTCTTGCCTTTGCATGAGTTAAGATGTGAGATTTCAGGTTAGTTGACTGAATAAACTTCTTGGTACAGCCTTGGAAGGGACACACAAAACGTGTCTCCCCAGTGTGGATGCGTATGTGTGTACGCAGATTGAAGTCCAGGGAAAAGCGTTTTCCGCATCCTTCAAAAGTGCACACAAATGGCTTCTCTCCTGTATGAACCAGAAAATGCCTTTTCAGTTTGGAGCTCTCATTGAATGCTTTCCCGCACTCTGCACATACGTGATCTCGGGGACCATGAACAACGAGATGCTTTTTCAGGGAAGCTCTACTCTTCAACTTCCTTGTGCATCCACTCTGAGGACACACAATTGTCTCTGGAGCATCACAATCTTTATTTTTGGGGGGTTTCTTTCTAGCAAATTCTGCAAGCTGTTTAGGATCTGATAAGTCGATGCCAGGAATTCCTCCAGGTGGAAGCTTCTTGCCTGTCATGTACTCAGAATACTCAGGAAGTGAACTCTCTGCAACAGCCTGTTGAGGAAGCTTTTGCTCTGCCTCTTTTTTCATGTATTCCAAAGAACATTCAAGAAGGGAGCTTGCTTCAAGAAACTGTTGAGAAAGCTCTTGTTCTGATGTTTCCTTTAGGTGTTCTAAGGACTTAAAAAGTGAGTCCTCTTCCAGGATGGACTGAGGAAACTCACCTCTGATTATGCATTCTATGTAAGAGTCGGGAAAGTCATCCTCTCCAGCAGCTGCGTGGCTGGTCTCAGAGCACATATCTTCATCATATGAGGCCAATGTCATGTTGAATGGTTCCATTTCTGCCTGCTGGGCTGGGCTCGGCTTGGCTTGACTTGGCTTAGCTCCTCTGAGGTCTCTTCCACCCAGGCCTTTCCGACCCCTTGTTTTTGCCCTTTTCTTCAGTTGCTGACTCATGCTGCCTGCTTCCTCCTTGAAGGTTTACGCCAGGATGTCAAGTTACTTCTAAGTAGTAGTGATCTGGGTAAGTCGTCTTCAGCAAATACCTGCTTTATGATAATAACCTTAGTTAAAATATATTCTCAGAAAATGACCTCAAAAAATGGCCTAGAACTCACTTTCCAATGATAATGACATGGCTACTTTTACATCTCCTCTGATAAACTCCCTAAAAGATAAATCAGCTCTGACATAGGATATGGGTCATAACCAGATCTTATCCTGCTTATCCCAGCAAGTTATCTGGTCTCTCTAACTGATCACCTGACATTTACTGGGCACTTAATACGTGCTAGCCCTACTCTATGCTATACATCGTTTGTGATGCATCAGTAAGGAGATGTACAAAAATCTACACCTCCATGGAGTAGACGTTCTCATGAGCATATAAAATAAATAAGTAATGTATGTCATATAAGGCAATTAAGTGCTACAGGGTAAGCAAAGGGGCTGGTGGAAAATAGAAGTTTGCCATTTTAAATAGAGCATTCAGGCAAACCTTCACTTTGGTAGTTAGTGGCAGCTGATTAAAAACTTGAAAGATGTAAGGGTGGAAGATCTGACTGTTTTCCTATGTAACACTGTTGTGAAAATCAAATTAAATAACACACAGAAAGTGCTTAGCACTGTCCACAGCATATAGCAAATGCTGAGCACTTATTTGAGATACCGTTACTCCATTACCTTTTTATTCATTCTACAAGTATATGTTGGATCCTGCTATGTGGCAGGTGCTTTTCTAGAATGGGGATGGCAAACTTTTTCTGTAAAGAGCCAAATTTAAGCTTTGTGGACCCTGTTATTTCGTTTGATACTCAACTCTGCCGTTGTAGCATGAAAGCCATCGTAGAGAATACATAGAGGAGTGAGGTTGACTGTGTTCCAGTAAAATAGGTAGAGGCTAGATTTGGCACATGGGCTATAGTTTGCCCACCCATTGTTCTAGAAGATGGGAATCCAGAGAATAAGACACATGAAATCAATATCATGCCCACTGCTTATGAGTACCAGAACAAATAAAGGCACGGGGTAGTTTGGCCCTGGATAGTTTTCCATTTCTTCCTTAAAAATCCCAAAGTAAGAACATTATAAAAGTTATAGCATGAATATGTTATTGCTGCTTTTCTAGTAGTCTTTTGCTTGATGTTACCATTGTGTGCCTGATAAAAGATTTCTTTATCTATTGTCCTGATGTCTTGTTGTAAGAACAAAAATTAAATGCTTTTTAAAAGGGGGGCAAATGTGAAAGCACTGGGGTGAAATTAACAGCTTGAAAATGCTTTTAAAGAGCCACATTAAAAAATAACAACTCAACAGAATCCTGCCATTTACTTAAGGCAAAAAATACATAGAGTAAAAAAAACAAAACATATTTTAACTGCTAAGGGAAGAGTTTGGAATTTCTTAAAAGATATTTATATATATATATATATGACATATATGTGTGTGTATATATATGTATGTGTGTGTGTGTGTGTTAAATGTTATTTATTCTGTCCTTTAAAAAGGTAAAATAAACCAGGGAGACTGTGTCCAAGAATATTCGTCAAGGAAAATCTTAGCACCTTTGGAACATAATCACAAAAAGCCTCTCTCCCCCAATTAGTCCATTTAAAATAACAGCAATTTGATCTGATTGCTGCTTTTCTTGCCATGCTTATCTGTTACCATCACCAGCTCTCCTATTTCATTATTCAGCCATAATAAACTCTCCCTTTAGTAAAGCGTCAGATCCATCCATTGCACATGCTCTTCCCTCTCATGAAAATACTATAAATCCTACCACTATCCAAAGTGTGTGAACTCTTGAAAACAACCCCCCCCCCCACGCCATCCCCCCAACATAGGCTTGACTTCCATCCATACTATAGATCTCTGCTTAAACATCACTTTTTCAGGCAGGCTTCCCTTGATTACTAGGTTCAGTTAGTTCTGAAAGCTACGTGTTCTCCCAGGTGCCTATTTTACACTGATCAGAGCTCTTGGTATTTAAGGTCTGTCTTACCTGCTAGGCTGTAAGCTCTATGAGGGCAAAGGCGTCCTCTGTCTTGTTTATCACATATCCTAGCACTTATTTGTCTAATGAAATGAATTGATGGATACACATTAGTCGTCATACTGGTGAGATGATCTGATTTAGCAACTCTATAAAATTAATTTACTAGGAATTTACTTGGGACTTTAGACATACCTAATGTAGAAGTTTCAAAAGGTTAGCTCTAGCTATAAATGATATGAAGTATTATGTAGAAAGACATCTCCTAAGAGACCAGGTTGAGGAGAGAAAGGTATTTTCTTTATGAATTTACCAAGAATAGTCCTTACTTTTCTAAGCTAGATTCTTATTTGTCAGATCTCTGAGAATTATTGCTATTTCTTATAACCATATTTAAACTTTTGAAAACAACCCATAAAAAGGAAATGACGATTTATTAATTTATTAAGGGAAAGCTCCTGTTTATATGACAAGCATTTTGTTAGTGAACATAGCTACGTGGAAAACTTACTGGGTAAATATGGGATGAGGACAAAATCTTAATATTAAATGGATACTTAATGGCATAGGATTAATCTAATTTTATATATCTGAACTGGGATAGAAGTACTCACAGGGGTGCATCATTTACTTTTTCAGTCATTTTAATGTCAAACATTGTTCTAGGTGCTGAACACAGAGCAGTGAAAGATACCAATTCCCTGGTTATCATGGAGCTTTTATCAGTGTGAGACAGACAGTAAATGGTAAATAAAATAAATAGTCTCAGATTAAGAAAAAAACATACCCAAAAAAGAAAGAAAACTATGAAAAAAAAAAATAATCAGAGTATAAGCGGGAAAGTGACTGGGAGAGGCCATCTTTATAATGAATGGGACTTTAGACTGAGATCAGAACAAGAAGTGGTAGCCAGTGAGAAGAGGTGGGAAAGAGTATGTGTTCCAGGCGGCAGCAGGCAGCACAAAGGGGTTAGCATGGTGGTCAGGAGAAGGGAAGCAGGCTTACTACAGAATATGGAGGGCATAGAAGGGGGTGGCTGAGATGAGGGTGAAAAGAAAACAGAATCTGGTGGGCCATGGGAGCCATTCGCATTTCATTCTGAGACCAATGAAACCATTGCAGAATTTCAGACAACAAGGAAACAACACACTCTGATTTAGGTTAAAAGATTACTGGGGCTGCTGTGAGAAGATGGATTTAGGGCGGCAAGAATGAAAGCAGAAAAATCTACGAGGCTATTCTGTAATCCAAGAAAGGATTGCTGGTGGTTTGCAGCAGGGGGTGGCAGCAGAGATGAAACGGAGGGAGAGCGGGAAAATAGGAGAAAAAACCTTCCCCACTTGCTGGTGAATTGGATAGGGGGTGGGGAGGGAAGGGAAACAGGAATCAACAATGATACGTCCTAGGTTTTTTGCTGGAGTAATGGGGCGTATGGTAGTGCCATTTCCAGAAATCAGTTGAAGAGAAGAGAAAGAGAAGGTAAGTCTACTGTCTTGATAATAATTTAACTATTTGAATATAAAATAGGCCCAGCCATCACATATTCTAACGAAATATATTTATGAATTTTTGAAAAAAATTAAACATGCAACTTTAAGGACATTTCCATCAGACATCCGCTTTCTTGAAAATGTATTTACTTTCCTCCTCCACCTGTTTTAAATATTTGAGGCCAGTGACCCAGGACAGCGGTAAGTCAACTCAGTCTGAACCCTATAAGTCCCCTTGGCCAAGGCCCGCAGGTCCTGGGAAGATAAGAGGTGGTTTTCTAGCCCTTTGGACGGGTCCTTTCTACGTAGTGAACTCCATACATCCCCCTTCTCTCCAATATCGGGAAAACAAAAAAATCTCATGAAACACAACTTACCCACGCTACCGAGATGTGCGCTGCTATTTCCTATTCCATTTCCTTTCAAAGGCAAGACAAAGAAAGCCCTGCTCGCGCCCCAGCAGCAGTGAAATCAACACGGGCTTGAACTCCGCCTGTTAGACCCACCCCCCTTTTGATGGACACATTCCAATCAGGCTACACCTGCATTTCAACTCGGCCAGGTGAGGTCTGAACTTCCAAGGGGAGGCGGTGGGAGGGGACGTGGGCGTGGCTCTGCCCCTGGCCCGGGGTCACCTTCAGCCCGGGCCGGCCGGGGGCAGACGCGACTCCCCCACCCCCGACCCCAGCCCCCCAATGCCGCGGTCACTAGGTCTCCTTCACGTGTGCAAACTGCTCTACCTCCCAGGCGCCTGGATTACACACATAGGACGCTCTCAGTAAATGTCTATTGAGCCAATGAACGGAGGTGTCATAAAATAGAAGCTTTTACATATCGTTGACATGAACATCAAGCGGAGGAGGCAGTTCTGACCCCCTGGGAATAGAGGTTTATGTGACCACACACCCACATTTCCCCTGCTCCCTACCGCCACGACTCCACTGCCCACCCTGCCCCCAGTCGCAGATAAACTGTTAGTGCTTTTTCCTTAATGTCCTTAATGTCGGCCGGGGTCAGACGCGACTCCCCCACCCCCGACCCCAGCCCCCCAATGCCGCGGTCACTAGGTCTCCTTCACGTGTGCAAACTGCTCTACCTCCCAGGCGCCTGGATTACACACATAGGACGCTCTCAGTAAATGTCTATTGAGCCAATGAACGGAGGTGTCATAAAATAGAAGCTTTTACATATCGTTGACATGAACATCAAGCGGAGGAGGCAGTTCTGACCCCCTGGGAATAGAGGTTTATGTGACCACACACCCACATTTCCCCTGCTCCCTACCGCCACGACTCCACTGCCCACCCTGCCCCCAGTCGCAGATAAACTGTTAGTGCTTTTTCCTTAATGTCCTTAATGTGATTGTTCATATTTCTAAGGGTGACACGCTCACTTCGAAGGCAGCGGTCAATAAACGCTCACCAACCATCGATTATGATCTAGTGAAATTTAACAGATCGTATGAATACATCCATGCCATTAAAACAAAAAACAAATCCATATTTAAAAACTTATTAAATTTTGACTTGAAGCTTTTCTGCAATTCACATATATTCGTATATGTCTGGGAGCAGTTCTCCACTCTTCTGTGGGTGCTTTGTTTTTTGTTCTTGCTTTTTAGTCTGTTTTTGAATAAATTTCGATTGTGAGATTGGAAAATAAAAGATAATTTTCAGTGGGGGAGAGATTTAAACTATTTTTCTATTTATCATTCCCTGATCTCCCCTGCAGACTATACCGGGCCTCCAATCATTTGAAATTGGAGTTACATAAAGCTTCCTTTATTCCTTACCTTAGAACATATTATTGTTTTTTCCCTAAAAAATTTATTTATTTATTTATCTTTGATTATACATATTTCTAGGGTACAGATTCCTTAATTCCTTACCTTAGAACATGTTGTTTTCTTCCGTAAAAAAATGTGTTTATTTATTTTTGATTATACATATTTATAGGGTACAAAGTTGACTATTAGTATTTGTGTATAGTATGTGATGATCAAATCAATATTATTAGCATGTTCATCATTACAAATTATAATCATTCTTTTCCCTTACTTAATTACTCCCTAACACCTCTCCCCCTCCACTTTTTCCCCATGAGGACATGCAGTATTTTTCTGTGCTTAGCCTATTTCAGGTGAGTTTCCGGAGGCGGAAATATTGTAGTAAGAAGCTACTTCCCTCATGGTCTCTATTGTGCCTTGGTATGGTCTCTTTAGAAACTGCACAGGCACGTTCTCAGATCAGGTTGACACCAGCCTTCTTTCTGGGTGCGTGCATGCGCGCGCGCGCGCGCGCGCGTGTGTGATAAAAATGTTAATATTTGGGTTTCAATAAGAAATACTACTTCAGCGAGTCAAAGAGAGCAGAACATTCTTCCCAAGCCTTTAAATGGCAAATGTCATCAAAAGTCCCTTTCCTCGATGATAAAAATGTTAATATTTGGGTTTCAATAAGAAATACTACTTCAGCGAGTCAAAGAGAGCAGAGCATTCTTCCCAAGCCTTTAAATGGCAAATGTCATCAAAAGTCCCTTTCCTCGATGGGTGGATACTCACATTCTCACATTCTTAGCTGAAGCTGATGATCCATTCTTTAACCTAATTCATCAGACCACACCCTTCTGCTATCACTCCCTTATCCATTGAGCTAGCATACAATAAACTAGATTAATTCATAATCCCCTCCCTGACCACTGATTCTACCTGATTGCTTGGTTTCTGTTAGGGTGTGGCTCTCTAGGAACTAGAGATAGCAGGTTTAGAAAATCTAATTTTACACTTCATGCTCCACCTCTTATATAAATTATTTTTGCTCCTATGACTATTTAGCTTTCCTTTCCATGGTCCTGAAGAAGTAAACCAAAATGAATGAACTCATCTGTTGTCATATAAATTCAGCTCACGGGAAATTTAATTTTTCCAAAATGAGCTAGGAAACCAATTAACCTGTGAAACAAAAGCGGGCTGCCTTTTAAAGCTGACCACAAACAGGGGGCTGCTTTCTAATAAAGAATTTTTAGGATTGCTGGCATTTTAGTCATAGGAATTCTTCTACCAATAACATCATGGCCACTTTTTAAAATTTGTATTTTAACAATTTTATACCTGTGTTACAAATCAATATTTTTTTCTTAAAACACTTAGAATGCAAAAACTATAAATATACATTATTCAATCTACAAAGATTTGAGTTTCTCCCCCAGGAAGACCCTGGGGATACTTATGCCTGGCCTCCTGGAGTTTGCAGGCTGCATTTGCAGGCCCAGAACTAGGGTGAGACAAGTAACTTAACAGACTGCAGCAAATTTAAGGTCACCAAGAAACTCAGTAATCAAGACTGATAATATTTTAAGGCAGTATTTGAAGAAATGCAAATGAGTGCAAAAATTCATGATGAACAAAATATCCAAATTTTAAATAAAGACAGAGCCAGAGGACACCAGCCGAATAATCATGCTTGTAAATGTCAAATGCAGCTATTATTAGTACAATGAAGGATAGGCATTTGGTATTATAAGAGCCCGTACTAGAAGAATGTGACAAATCCAGAAATTCAGGGAAGGTTTCCCTGGAGCTGCTGTGATCTGAAGGATGAGTCAGCTTGGAGGGCAGAGCCTAGGTGAAAGTAGAGTATAGACAGTATTACAGACGGCTTTGAGTGATGAGTAGAGAAGTAAAGTAGTGCAGAGGCTGTGCAGGAGCAGATTCCGGGACCTTGCAGACCATGGAACGAACTTGGATCTACATCCCAACAATGATGGGAATGGAATATTACAAGAACAAATACTTCATCTATAAATGTCTATTAAACTAAAACATGTAAAACATAATTTTATCATTGGAGCTTCAGTCAATCTATATTTGATTTAGCTAATATTGATTGAATGCTTTACATGCATGGTCTCATTTTATCAAATTTATAATATAGCTATTATTAATATTACTAATTTATTTGCTGACTCACATTAGAACCCAAGTATGAAACATGTACAATGAAAAAAAAAAATTAATAAATAAAAAATTGTGGGGGGAGACCCCCAAAGTATGCTTAATTCTCTGAGATGTGTCATTGTGGTCTAATATAGCATTTTACATTATATTATGGCATTTTACAAACTCTGTAGTTGTATTTTTCATAAAAAATTTTCCTGCATTATTGTTTGCTGTAACTTATAATGCCTTTTTACATACTTCCTTGATCTTGATAGCAACATTATGGATTGTTATTATCCATGTTACGGGAGAAGAGCAAGTCAGTACACTAATGAATGCCTTATTCAAAGCCACATGGGTACTAATTTATGGGCTAGAGTTTAAAACCCAAGTCTTATTATCCTGACAAAAAATTTAAAGGTAAAGCTAATTTTTTCAAATTCAGTCAATTGTTTAAGGAGCTTGCTAAATGTATTTTTAGAGTTTCCATTAAATAAAAAAAGAACCACCAGTCAATAATATGTTTCTACTTGGAATTTGATATCTTATTAGAGTACGATTTTTAAGAGGGCATGCTCAGGCACATTTGACACTGCTGGTTTTTATTTTTTTTTCTTGTAGTCTAAATGGAAGCTGTTTGGTATTTCATGCTAAGAATAAGACTTAACATGGTAAGGTATATTTTCAAAAGTTTTTTTATGTTCTTTAGATGAAAACTATATCCATATAAATGTTTTCATATTTTATTTTCTGCCTGAGAATTTAGCAGTGTGACTAAGTGCAGAGCCTAAAGGCTATTTTTTTAGGTCACAGATTCTCCTCAGACTTTAACACTGATTTGCCAATGTTATTTTTTGACAGTTTCATAATAGGAGCCTATCCTCTTCTTAATAATGCACTGTCATTGTGGTCTGAATGCTTGTGTTCCTCTGAAATTCACGTGTTAAAATCTAATCCCCAATGTGATGGTACTAAGAGGTATGGGCTTTGGGAGGTGATTAGGTCTTGAAAGGTCTGCCCCACGAATGGGATTGGTGCCCTTATGAAAGAGGCTGAGGGAGCCCTCTTTCCCTTTTTCCCTTCTGCCCTTCTGCCATGTGAGGACGCATAGATGATGCCATCTATGAGGAACAGGCTCTACCAGACATCAAGTCTGCTGATGCCTTAATCTTGCACCCCTCAGCCTCCAGAGCTAGTAGCAGTAAATTTCTGTTGTTGGTAAATTACCCAATCCAAGGTATTTTATTACAGCTGCCTGAAAAGACTAAGACAACTGTTTGCATATCCACCCTTCCCCCAAACATCCCTTGCCTTTATGCTAAAGAATCTACTAAAATTGGGCTAACCTGGAGTACATTTTCTGAGCTTGCTCTCATCATCTCCTTCCAAGTTTTTTGAGTAAACCTCAGGTGGTATAGTCTTTTTTTAACTTTTTATTTTGACAGGCTTTTTGGATTTACAGAAAAGGTGCAAAGATAGTATAGAGGGTTCTTATATATACATTACCAAGCTTTCCCTAATGTTAAGATCTTATATAGCCAATGCACATTTGTCAAAACTGAGAAATCAACAGTGGTGCATTGCTATTAACCAAACTTCAGACTTTATTTGGATTTCCTTAGTTTTTCCACATATGTACTTTTTGTCTGTTCCAGGATCCAATCCAGGATGCCATTTTGCATTTAGGACATAGTTGACATAGTTAATGCACAGACGAGAGCATCACAATCTAATCCCAGTTCTAGTCAGCAAATGTAATTTATGCTTTGAAATATCCTCCCTAATATCACCCCTCCCGTAGAATTCACCGCCACCCCTGATTCCAAGTTTATACCTTTTTTTAAGACTCAAATCAAGAATCACCACTTCTCAGAAAACCTTTCTTTTGGACACTTAATGGTATCTCTCCTTATATTGAATTACCTTAGCTTTCAGAAATATGTTTTATGTCATATAATCAGCCCTTTAACATTACCTTTAGATGTATTTTGTATCTATAATATGGTAAGTGGAAACCAGTAAAATGCACATCTGTGTGGGAGAAAATCATTGTGGCACATTGGATCCTCCAGGCTTTATAAAGTCTGTATACTCTAAACAGGGAAATTGTAGAAACAATCTGGTGTGACTGTTTTGTATTATGTTTGAAGTGGTGAGAATAAATGATGAACATTATCATGTAAATATCACTGGTTCTGCTTTATTTGGACAAAGAAAAATACATAAAATAAATAGTTGTGGGCACACAGTTATGTACGTTTCATTTTTTGGAATTTTAAGATTAAAATCTATGTTTTTCAGATTTTGAGTTGGATCTGAAAATTACTGGATATTGACCAGCATATTATCTTTGTCAAAAAATTTGAAAAATGCAGCTCTAAATAATTTGTTTATGTATGCGGTTAGAAATGGATCAAAATGGGTAAATATGTGAATATCAATGATTCTAACAATGTTTGATTTGGAACTTAAACATTTTATCATTTTTTTGAGCTCAGAAAATTGCAAATGTGCTTTCAAACAGGTTGGTTTGGATGATCTACTTTGAATAAATAAATAGTGCAGCTCCTCAGGTCTTCAGCTATACTTTGTTATCCTATCCCAGAGAAAGTGAAGCAGTGAACCAGGAACAAACTATTTGAGAATTATTATTCTAACTACATCCATCTTTTTAATTTTCAACATTTGCCATTTTGAATAAAGTTTGTTAAAATGATGGAAAGACAAATAGAATATAACAGGATAGAGCCCAGAGACAGTCCCACACACCTGAGTTAACCTGATTTATGACAAAGGTGGCCGTAAAGAGCAATGGTAAAAAGGCTAGTGTATCCAAAAACAGTCCTGAAACAACTGGCTATCCATATGGGGAAAAAAGAATCTCGATCCCTAACTCACACCATACACAAGATAAGTTCCAGATAGATTATAGATATAATTGAGAAAGGTAAAACATACAACTTTTAGAAGATAAATGGAGAACATCTCCTTAAATTTGGGGTTGGGAGAGATTTCTTAAGTAAGACTCAAAAAGTACTGAATATAAAGAAATAAATAAATGGGATGCAATTAAAATTAAGAATTTTAAGAGACACCGAGGAGAGAATGAAAAAGTATACTCCAGTGATCCTTTAAGAAGGCAAATGAGATGCCATTTCCTTCAATGTCTTCTCTTTTTCCTTAGGAAATATCCAACTGCCTTCCTGTCCTAGAAGGCACCACATGATAGACTCTGCCTCCTCTCCAGCCTCAACTGTTCTCCTTTTCTCTTAAGCCAAACCGTTCTCCCCATTCTTCCAAGACCATGCCAAACTCATCGAAAGGATTTTTGCACGTCTTTCATTTTTTTTTGGTTTTGGCTACTGGCTAGCACAGGGATCGAACCTTCAACCTTGGTGTTACCAGCACCATGTTCTAACCAACTGAGCTAACCAGCTGGCCATGCATTTATCTTTCATCTGTCTGAAATTCTCTACCTTGTGATTATCACAAGCCCAACTGTTTTATTCAGATCTCAGCTTAAGTGTTAGGTAGAGGCCAATATACCTCAGTTTCCTCAGTCAACCTTTATTATATGCCATGGCTTATTTTCTTTGTGATACTTTTCACTATAGATAGTATTAACAGCCCCACTGTTGGAGGAGTGTATAGGTAGAAAAGAGGGCAGTTCAGAACCAAATCTGAATTGCTCAGTTCAGAAGTGCCACAGAAAAAAAATCCCAAACTCCAGGAGAAAATAATTTTAGTCCCAACGTGGACCACATTCTGGATACACTTTAATGAAATTTTCCTCTATGTAAATCCCCATTTATTTACCATCATCATATTCTGACCATCTGGGCCTGATGGTTAAATCTCGTTAATATTCCTAAATGTTCCTTTTTTTTTTTTCTATCTCTGTGCCTTGCATTTGTTGGTTCCTCTGCCTCAAAGCCTTTTTCTCAGTTCTATTTCATCATTCCTACTACAACCACTTATTTTTTGGAAACATTGATGAGGTCATATCTTTTGCCTCCAGAACGATTTTGAATCGATTCTATGTATACAACCCCCTCCCCCCTCAAAAAGAGTAAAACCTCTTTAGCATGTTTTTTGAAGATCACTAATCTGTTTCCAACCTCTTCTTCCATTTTATCCTGTACATATTAACCTATTTCAGAAGTTGTCAGTCTATGGGTCATGTTCCAATCTGACATGCTGCCTGCCGTGAGCTATGAAAGGTTTCTACATTTTTAAATGATGGAACAAAAAAATCAAATGAAAAATATTTTATGATATTGAACATGAGATGAAATAAAAAGTTCAGTAACCATAAATAAAATATTATTGGAACAGAGCTGTGCCCATTTGTTTACCTATCAGATGTGGCTGCTTTTGTGTTACAATGGCAGCATTAAGGAATTGTGAGACAAAACCTAAAATATATACTATCTGGCCCTTTACAGAAAAAGTTTATTGACCCCCAAACCATTCAATCTTAGCTGAGTAGGGCTAGCTCTTTCTGCAAAATTCTGCTGTTGCTTATGTGTATCCTCAGGACTGAGTCAATTATTCCAGTTTACCATGGTCACTCCAAGTGGAAGACACTCTCAGGTCATCCTTCTACACTGGACTGTCATCCTCACATGGCTCTGGTCATTTCCTTAGGTGACCCAGTCTCATAACCCTTCAGAATTCCCCAAATCCTTCTCCTGTGCCTTCTGATACCCTTGGCTATTATCAGCAAAATATTTTATATCCTCAAGCTCTTCATCTTTTAGTCCCAACAGACCTGAGGATGTGGCTTGCCCTGAAGCCTTCTCAGGTCGAGGCTGTTTTCTCCTCATACCCATCACTCCACACCATGGGGTAAGTGCTCTCCTTTCTCCACATTGCTCACTCTAGACCTTTCTCCCTTCCTATACTTCATCCCAACCAGCTCTTTGGAAGCTTACACTATCGGATTATACTGATCACCACTACTCTTTGATGCAACCATATCTAAGTATCTCAGTACTGATCTCAGTGATGCTAACATCAACATGAGTGATTCTTCCAAGGCCAGTGCCTTGATGTCTTAACCTCAGCTACCTCATGGTCTGAATCTGTCCTTACCTGTGACTGTACTTCATTCGTATTGTCAATTAAAAGCATCTAACTCTGTGCCCATCACTTTTGATGTTTCTGACTCACTTCTAGCACTCCTTATCTGGCAATCTGCCATGCAGGCACATATATCCAGTGACTTTATCTTTTCACTGTTACTTAACAGCTCATGTCCTCACTTCCTATCTGAGCCACTTAAGATTACATGGCCCATCATTTTACTAATTCCTGTACAGATCATAAACTCTTACCCCAAACTCTGAGGTCCCATGTTTCCAAATTTAAAACAATTTAAAAAAAAATTTAGTAGAAATGTAGTACAGTTCCTATACCATGTTATATAGTATCATCTGTAGTGAAACAAATAATTATTCCCCAATAAGTGGGATCAATAAAGGCTCTAAATATCTTTCTGTCTATTCAGGTTGAGTTTTATTGCCAAATGAGTTTTGAATAACCTTATTAAAAGCATTGACAACAACTTCATGTTTTCAAAGTTCTTTGGGATTTTGCAATTGTATAAAGGGATTGTGGGCCTGGATCTTAAACTTCCTTGCTCCATTTTCAGTCCCTTTACTCCCCCAATAAAGCCACATGCCTGGTTAAATGCAACTCTGCCCCCTCTGAGTTTGCATCCAAGCAGTGGAACAAAATGTAAAACCGTACTGAGTCTTCCATGAAATCACCATCGCTAACCTCCCAGGGACCCTTAGTCATGTCAAGCAATACGTTTTCAATGAGTACAGCATTGCCCTCTACAGGGCATTAAAAACTTGTGGAGATGTTTTTGGTTTCCTAACTTTCTATGCTCATGCCTGAGCATTTACGTGTAGAAACGTGTATTTTACTATGAATTATTTTCCTTTTATTTCTTTATATTATGATGAGGGCATTATATTGATTTAAAAATAGGTGCGTAGATAATTAAATTAACTATTACTTTTATTTTCAAAATAGTACCAAGCAAGGGTGTTAAAAAATATGTGTTATAAAAGGGGTCATTGGGTCTGAAGGAGTAGAAGACATTGCCCTAGTCAATTTAGTTTCTCAGGATTATTTCATACTGTCTCTCCTTTCCTCAGACTGCTAACATGTTTCCAGTCCTATCAGCTAAATATCTTATTGCACTGAGAAATAAAAACCATTGGAAGAAAGCCTCTTTGTACTCCACCATTCCACTCATCTGCTCTGGCACCTGTGAACTTTGCACTCTCTCCGGGTATTACGGATGCACTGTCTGTGCCTCCTTCCAGGGCTCCCCCTTCCTTTCTCACTGGATGCCATTTTCTCTTGATGACTCAAGGACATTGTTTGAACAATTATTTGATTTTTTTCCCTCTTAATTCTGGGTCATTCCCATTGGCATACAAGCACACTTGCTGTGATAGTGCAAATCTTAAAAATAATTCCTTTGACCCCACATCCTACTTCAGTTACTTCGCTCATTCACCCCCTTTCATTGCTCCTTTCTAAAACTCCTGAAAGATTCTCTTCTTTTGCTACTCAAATTATAATCCATCACCACCATCAGCATTACCAGAAAGCTTGGTAGAAATGCGGGCTCCCAGGTCTCACCCTGCACCTATTGAATCAGAAACTGCACATGAGTAGGATCTCCAAGGTTCATTATGACGTTAGGGTTTGAGAAGCCCTGATCTGAAGTGCCAATTTTTTTTTTTTTTTTTTTTCCTTTTTGTCTTTTTTCGTGACCAGCAACGGATCGCAACCCTCAGTGTTGTGCCTGTACCGGACCGGGACCGGCAACGGGATCGCAACCCTCGGTGTTGCTCCCGCACCTCGCTCAGCCAGTGAGCGGCCGGTCTGTATGTGGGATCCGAACCCTCGGCGGGAGCACCGCCGCGCTTCCCAAGCGGAGCACTGTAGCAGTGCACCACCGGGCCGGCCCTGAAGTGCCAATTTTTGAATCTCTTTGCATTCTTTTCTCCCGAATCCACTTCAGTAAATCTTCTCTTTCTACTCTCCACGGAGACAGATCTTTCTGAGGTCACCCATTACCTTCACAAGGTTAAGTCCAAGGTCAGTATTCTCTGCTCATTTTATTAGATCTAAGCACTATTTGACATGGTTGAAATCTCCATTTCTTGTCAAGGCCATTAGTATGGTTATGCAGTGGCTCAGTCCTTGGGCCTCTTTTCTTCCCTCTATTTACTCCCTGGCTGATCTCATTTCATTCCATGGCCTTTAATACTATCTATGCCTGTAACACCTCATGTTTCATGTTTTAAGGCTTAGATCAAATACTAAGTTCACTGGAACATTTACAGATTTTCCTAGGAGAAAAGTAATCACCCTTTCTTCAAAGTGATTAATTCCATCATTTTGTACTTCAAGTTTCTCGCTTTTTTCATTTTACTTTACAGTTTACTTTTAAGCTCCTTGATGACAAAATCCATATCATATTCATCTCTATGTACCCACATTTTATTTACACACACACACACACACACACACACACACATTATTTCTCATGTAACAAGTGCTCAGGAAGTGCTTATCAGAGAGAATTTTCCCTCCTTAAACTGATGGTCTTAAATTTTCTATGTCTAATTTACTCCTGGATCACGGAAATCTACACCTACACTGTGCCCTTTATCCGTGACAAGCCAACCCTCATGCAAGCAATCTCCATCAATCTTGTAAAGATGTGTGAATAGCTAAAAAAGTGGATGACAGAAGAGATAATTGAGCACCTTCATTTGCAAAGTGGCCTTTTCAGACACACTCAGTGAGACCCACAGAACACTGAACACGCAAGTGCAATTTGGAGAGAGGAAGTCTACAGAGTAAATCATGGAAATTAGATTATTAGAATCTCTTCTCTAAGATATTTCCATGGTTGGCTCTTTCTCCTCATTTGCACCTCAGCTTTAGGAAGATCACCACAGAGAGGCTTTCCATAGTCACACTTTTTGAAGTAGCACTTTTCAGTCACACTCTGTCTGATTTACTTATGACTATCTGAAATTATTTATTTTTGAAATGTTTTTATCGTCCATCTTCAACCTCTAGGGAATGTGAGCTTTGTAACCATGGGAACCTCGCTTATCTGGTGCTCTATAGTTGTCAGTAAACAGTGTCTGGCACATAATATGTTCTCAGTAAATATTATTGAATGAATGAATGAATGCATAAATGAATACAGCCTGAGAACACTTGAAAGACTCTTAGCCCTGATTACCATCTACAAAGAATTGAATTATCAATCTTATACCAAAATTTGGTGATGAAAAGATAAGGAGAAAGGAGAGTGATTATTAATTACATTGATTGGCTTCAGACAGCCCATGAAAGGCTTGGACAGAAGTCTTTCAGATCTTGAAATAGCAAATGCTTTAGGAAATATCTACTAAACTAAGATGAAAATTTTTTTTTTTTTTTTGTCTTTTTTCGTGACCGGCAACGGATCGCAACCCTCGGTGTTGCTCCCGCACCTCGCTCAGCCAGTGAGCGGCTGGTTTGTATGTGGGATCCGAACCCTCGGCGGGAGCGCTGCCGCGCTTCCCAAGCGGCGCACTGTAGCAGTGCACCACCGGGCTGGCCCGAAAATATTTTACTAGAAACTTTGTAACAGATATTTAACAAACATTCCCTGATGGACTGCTTTGTTCGTTTATTTGTCAGATATGATATATAAGTGGTTAGTATAATTTAACCTCCAGAGCCTGTGTTTGGAACCTAAAAACGCTACAAAGGATTACACTAGAATATTTTCAACCAGTGTGTGATCTCAGATCAGCAACAACATTGTCATCACCAGAGAACTTGTCAGGAATGCAGAATTTCAGACCTTACTCTAGACTTACTGAAATAGAATCTAAATTTCAATAAAAGGCCCATGTAATTCATATGCACATTTTAGTTTGCAATAGAAACCATGGCTGAGAATGTATAAACTGGATCCAGGGAAGATGTAACTAATGGCTGTTTCTAACAATGGATACTGAGGGTGGGTATAGGGCAAGGATTGAAGCTGAAGGTTGGGTGGGTGGTGTCTGAACAGTGAGTTAAAAGGAACAAGTTATTCAAATGGGGCTTAAATGGTATTTATTTTTGCCTTATGGTGAAAATAAACAACTTGGATGAAGACACACGTCATTGAGTCTAGTGGCTAGTCTAAAATAGCACAGGCGTTTGGCATTATATAGAGAATGGAGGACAAATCTACCTTCTGACCTGATTATAATGAAACACTTTCTTTCCCTTGAAAGCTTTAATTTAGTACTTAATCATGCTTTATGGGTTTTCTCAATTCTTTTCAGTGCTTTTGGGAGGGAGGGTTAGCCAGAAGGTGATAGCTTTGGTTCTATGCAGTAGATCAATTTTAGCCACAAAAGAGACAAAAGGAAGGAAAAAGCTTGGAGAAAGAGTCAGAAAAGTTTGCCTGAGTGGAGGCCATGTGGAATAAAACTTGTTGAAATAGTGTCAAATTCTTTTATATATATTAATAAATGAAGAGGGATTTGCTTTTCTCTTGGTGAAGAACATAAATTGTTTTACAGATGTTATTTGAGAAAGAAGAAGAGAACTGAAATCGTGTTGAAGTAGACCTTTGGAGTGGACAGGGGACCCATATCCTAAAATAAAAATTCATGAAGAAATAGATCTATACTTATGTGCTTAGATCTGGGAGTTATGGTGATTTACTAATGCACTATATTGCCATGACATCTTTATGAAGTCACTTTAAGCTTTCCTATATTTTTAATTAGAAGTCATTTAGCCAGTCCCTCTGCTCCTTGGCAGCAATGGAATTAAATGGCTATGGAATAAAAAATGAATACTAAATGCTGCCTTCTCCTCTAAACATCCTAAATTGACCAAAAAGAAATAGTCATTTTCTGCACGTTAAGGATTTTTCTGAAGCAGAGGTTGAAAAAATGGAGGTTAACACTCCATCTCCCAGTATTCCCTCTGTCTTAACAATCTGCTTGATACAGGTCTCAATATAGTACTTTGTATTTAGTAAAGCATTTCTTTATTGTTTAGCCCCCTTAATTACTATAGTCAATGAGTCCTCACAGCTTTGAATCAAAAGACGGAGAATCACAAACTGAAAGAGTAAACTTCAAGGGTCCATTTCTGTTGGTGACTTTTCACACAAATCCACTGCTGTTTTAATATGTGTGCACTTTGGATGGGAGGGGGAAGCCTAGAAGAGTTGAGAGGACCTTGTATGGGTATGATCATCGTACTTTCTTTCCCTATAATCTCATAAGCTTTTACCTCTGACTTCCCCTACAAATTATCAAGGTCTAGTGGCACAAGGTGTTTTAGTCTTCTAGGGTTGTCATAACAAAGTACCACAGACTGTATGGTTTAAACAATAGAAACTGATCCTCTGACAATTCTGGAGGCTGGACGTCTGAGATTTAGGTGTTCATGGAGTTGGTTTCTTCTGAGGCCCCTTTTTCTGGCTTGTAGATGGTGATCTTCTCCCCGTGTTTTCACATGGCCTTTCTTCTGTATGTGTTTGTGTCCACATTTCCTTTTCTTATAAGGATGCCCGTCATATTGAATTAAAGCCCACCCTAACGACCTCATTTTAACTTAATTACCTCTTTAAAAATCCTATTTCCAAATACAGTATGGTCACATTTTGAGATACTGGGGGTTAGGGCTTCAACATATGAATTTTAGTGCATGTGTTGGGGGTGGACACAATTCAGCCCATGGCACAAGGCAAACACTTATCAGACATAAAGACCAGACATTAAGGAGGAGACTTTCCGTGGCAGAGTTATGAAAAATGGAATTTCACTTTGCATCACTGTCACATCCTCTCTTCTCTGAACTATCAACACTAAAGCTCTTCTGCCACCACAGGAATTAGAAAAGGAGATAAGAAGACAGTTTTCTATAAATATATTCCTCTAATTTACTGCCCACTTTTTGCAGGATTTCCTTATTGGTATGATCCTGATTGGAAGACTTTTAGATGGATTACCCTGGTGATGGTCTAATTGTGCCCTTCACAAATCCAATCAAGCTCCACTCTTCAAACCGTGAGCAAGGTACACCTGTGAGGATGGGACACCTTTCTCCATTCCGAAAGGCATTATCTGTCTAGGGCCTTCATCCATCCAGAGGGGGCACTTTTTCTAATATGCTTTTGCAAAGGAAGCCCATTGTAATATTCTCACAAAATCATCACAGAGGCTATACTTGTATGTTCATTTTGTCCTTCTTTTGCCTTCAGGAAGCAATGCATTTAAAAGAGAAATAAAATGATTATTTTATTCAGGAAATTGTATGAATCCATTCTTAGTGAATCTTCAAGGTGGTCTGTGAAGAGGTGGAAGCTGAGGCACAGAAAAGGGTGATTCCATGGTACACATAATACAAAAGCTTCCTATTCCAAGTCAAGGCTCCTAAAGAGGGCCAAGTCACTGCTCATCTTACCTGTGGTCTCTACTCAGCTGCTTGACTCCTACAAAATACTGCAGCTTCCATAAAATATTCTTTTGTTTGTTTTCTAACTTTTATTTATTTTTTGAGTAGGTAATGCAGTTACATATATTCAATAACATATTTTCAGAATCTCATGTATGAAATTTAAAACATGTGAAAGTCTATGTAGCCATAAATCTTCAGAGATTTAGAAGCTTCGTACTCAAAGCGTGGTCCATGGCTCAGCAGCATCAGTATCATCTCATTAGAAATGCAGAATTTCAGATCGTCCTACTGAATCAGAATCTGTATTTTAACAAAATCCAGGTGATTCACATACACATAAAAATTAAGAACTGTTGTAGATGCATGAATGTAAAAACGGAAAATCTAAGTCTCACCTATAGTATATTCTCATCACCAATACAGGAAATCAGCCTAAGTTTCAGTACATCTTATTAGCATCCATGTCTTAAGTCTGCTTAATTTACAAATACATAAAACTTAGAGCTACATGCACAGAGTTAGCAGAGGCAGCAAGTACATTATTCATATCTGAGATCAACGTAATAGGTTTTACTAGCTTTTACTATGAGATAATCTGAGCAAGTGTGTGAATAACAACACCCCAGACAAGCTGATCACTGTAAAGTGTCCTACTACAGCGGATAAAAACTGTCACAGTTTGATGGTTCTTTTTCCCTTGGGGGAGCGTATGTGTGTGTGTGTGTGTGTGTGTGCGCGCACGCGCAGGCGTGCATACAGGGGTGTATGCACTGGTGAAGAGAGCATGCTGTCCCACTTTTCTCCTAATATTTAAAGGTCAGTATTATTTGAAGATTGAGTTTCTGTTTGGAGGCTCTAAAACTTACTCTAATGATAGCCCTCATCTAATATTCAATCCATTTTTACAAGGGGAAAAAAGGACCATTGCAGGTCTCTACCTAGAAGTTAGGGTAACATGGCCTTATCCCCTATCTCAAAGAAATATGTCTGTGTTGCAGCATGTATTAATAGAAAGATTTAGTTTAGATTGGTTCATTTAATATTGGATGCTCTTTTTGTTAATTTGAATAATCCTATAATAAATATAAGTAAATTGAAAAGCACATTATAGCTGGTTTCCACTTATTAGATGCAATCCAGAGCAATGATTATAGCTTCAGTCACCGTACGTCTTAGGCATTCACAGTTTCAAAAAATTGTTTCTGCATAGATGAAATATATTCTTCCTCCCTTTTTCATAAAAGGGAGCATGTGCAAAGTTTCGGGTACCTTAAGCCTAGCATATACATTTGTATAACTTCTCTCTTGTTTCAATTGCAAGGACTAACTGATATAGGAGGTACTCAGTTTCCCTGGGCTCAGGTTTAAGGACATGCCTCTGGGTTTCTAGCCACCACCTGAGGTCTCAGGCTCTCTCCTCTGGGCTCTCCCCTGGAGGAAAGTTATTGTTGCCAGTTAGACCCATTTTCAGCACCAACATGGGGAAAATTAGACCAAAAGGGGATGGCTTATGCAAATCCAGTGGCTGGGCATGCTCAATAGAGAGCACAGAATATTCTTGAATATGTCTGGTGCGTGTGATAGGGTCTGACCAAAGAATATGCTCCAGGAAGAGACTGACTGAGCATGTGCAAGACTAAATGTTACATAACTAGAAGTCACACCCTTAACTGAATATTCATTAGATAGAGAAACTGTAAAAGCTGAATCCCAGCTAAAGGCAGGGTTGTTGCTCCCTTTCCTGGAGGAAACCTGCTCTTTGCTAGCTGAGGTGTGTATACTTTACTTTGTATCAAACTTACTTTCAGCAAGCAGCTGCTCATTCTCTTCATCCAGCCTGCTCTTTGCACTGAGCTTTCAATATGTTTTTCTTGCTTTTCTATTAGACTTGATGTCTGTACTGAACTTACTTTTGTGTTAGACTTGGTGTGGGCCCTGCTCAGTCTCTGGAGCTAGGCCACATTGTCTCTGTGGAACCTGCGTTTCTTATCTGTTACATTAAACTTGTTCTCACTTTTTTAGGGTGACTCTGCCGTTGAGTTCTTTTCTGTGGTGGAGTCAAGAAGCTAGTAAGATGACTGGGTGGGTTGAGGCCGACTATAGGGCCCCTCGACCCTACCTCTGACATCGTGGCCAAACATATGTTCCATTATGAAGCAATGGCAGGCATATAAGCTTTGTTTAGTGTGACTCTGAGATCCTCCAGAGCTGTCTGGGTGAGTCCTTCAAAGCTAAAATTATGGTAAATAAAACACACAAAAAAGCCCCTTGTTGCTGCTTTTCTGATGTTTTACAATTATTCATAAAAAATTATTATGAACATATTTTCTAAAAAGAGTAATACATGTGCATTGTACAAAGAGTAAAAGGAGACAAAGATAACCACGAAAGAGTCTCCTTTCTATTACTGACCTCCAGACACCTAGTTTTCTTCCCAGCGATAACTAATGTTACATTGTCTTCAGTGATTTTTGTAGACCCTTATTGTCCAAATATTTCTTACTTTGGCTTCCAAAAAGGCAACTTATTCTAAAACAGCAACAAGCTGTTTTAAATGGTTATTTTTTTCACAGTGAGCTATTTAATCTGAAGGTAGTCTTCATGGCTTCCCAGGTTTTCCAGGTACAAACCTGGGAGACAATTCCTACAGTCTGGCTATTTAGAAATAAAGGAAACTCCAGAGATACTTGAGAGTACTAGTTGTTCATGTAGAATTAATCATGCTTGTATTGATGGATCAAATATTCACTTCTAAAATTCCTCTGCTTTTTATTGAGATAGGCGTTCTGGAACAGAATGATATGGCCGCTTAAGAGTACTAGCAAAAAATAGTAGGTTCATGAAATATTTCTCACCCTTCACAATGAATTCTAAGTGATGTCTTTAGATGTATCCTTTAGATGTTTCTGATTCCAAAATAGGTTGGGTACACATAGTAAAACTAGGAATTTGAGAAACTGTGTGATAAAGATGATTTAAGTGATCGGAGTTTTAAATATTAACATTTACATTGGAATTAACATCAATATATTGTGTATTTCAATAAAAAAATCCATATGGGTTTCTAAGATTAAGTAGAAACATTCAAAGAAATATTAAGCCTATGGTGGCATATTTTTCCATATCATTAGAGGAAATCCTTGGAAAAGTTTGACAAGCATAATAAATAGATGAATCTCTGTGAAAGTTGAATGATGATCTAAACTTGGTGCATACAAAATTAAGAGCAAAGAGTAGGTGTTAAAATTGGCATGTGGGAGGTGAACAGTTCTTCAATGCTTCAGTCAAATGAACACAATTTAATGATGTAACTGTCCATGATTTAAATAAGAAAGCACTGATAAAACCCATTGTAGCTAAGAATATGTCCTATGTTAATAGGATTCTTTTAATACATGGTACAATGAGAATATTTTCCTTACACTCCTAAAATTAAGATAATTTAAATTCTACTGTCAAACAAATGTTGATTTTAAAAATTATCATCATCTTTATCAAATACAGCATTTTAATAGATGTTTTAAAAAAGGTAAGTCCTATTACTTACAGACAGCCAATTTGCTCTTTGTTCTCAGGAAAACTTGAGTAGTAGTTAAAGAATAGTTATCAAGAAAAAATGTCAGAAAGAAGTTAGTCCCCCCCCATGTTAGTTTACCTAAAATCACATGATTTCTGATTTCCTTTTGGAATCATAAATTTGTTTTACTGTTGAGTCCCCCTCCCAACCCTGCCCATACCCAATTCTATTAGGAGGGTTTTGTTTTTGTTTTTGTTTTTGTTTTCCCTCTGGTAATTTGATTTAAATTATTTTAGTATATTGATTTATATACTGTTGATTTCATATGACTTAATATATTTATTTATAATTAATGTATAGTCTGATATATATGTAAGTGTGAATTAACTGTACCTTAGAGGTGACTGATTAACATTTGAACTGACTCAATTGGCAATCTACACTTGAGAGGTGGACAGAGCAAGATTTCAAATATTAATATCTAAATTTAAATCACAGGGATTGGGAACTAACACAAGGAATATAGGAAAAATGACTACAGTGTTCAAGATATGTGGTAGGCAAGAAAAATTTTACAGGCTCCACTGCCCTTGAATAAAGGAGGTATAAGAATCTTCTAATATCAACATCCTAATGGTGTCAGAATAGCTCCTTAGGTCTAGGGTTCCCTTTGATTCTGTGACCCCACCCTCACTGGATAACATCTATGTAACTTCATATAACCAGGAAGTTTGTAGATCCTAGGAGAAAAATATCATTACATATGCCTTGGAGTGAACTTTGTATATGACATGCTCATCAGGGCATCCGAGGACTGAGAGTGGCAAAGAGGCTCTGTGGCTGTTTTTCTGCCTACTTGCTATTAGATATTTGTAGGATCAACAAACTTAAGTCTGAGACTTGCTTTCCTTGTAATATGCCACTTAACAAGGTAGTAAGGGGTAAGATTTGTAGAATCAACTGGAATCCAAGGATATTCATCTTCAGATGCTATTGTACAGTGAACAGATACTTTTGACATCAGTATCGAGCATTTAGGTTTGAATATCCAACCAAAGTTCAGCAGGATTTACTAGTCTATCTTGGTGAATGTTCCATGTGCACTTGAAAAGAATATGTATTTTGATGCTGAGTGAAGCTTTCTTTATAGACCAGTTAGGTCAAGTTGGTAGATGCCGCTGCTGAATCTATATCCTTACTGATCTTCTGCCTGCTCTATCAATTACTGCGATGAGTGTTGAAGTCTCCAGCAGTAACTGTACGTTTGCTACTTCTTTCATTTTTATCAGCTTTTGTTTAATGTATTTTGAAACTCTATAATTAGCTGACATACATTTAGGGTTGTTAACTAGTCTTGATAAATTGACCCTTTTATCACTATTTAATGTCCCTTTTTATCCCTGGTAATATTACTTGTTCTGAAGTCTACTTTGTCTGGTATCAATACAGCTGCTCCAATTTGTTATGATTAATGTTTACATGGAATATCCAGTTTTTCCTCTTGTAAGAGCTGTATAAACCTTTAGGTTCTCTATGACAAATGGACCTTCCTAATGGTAGAAAATGGGGAGTGTTTGGGAAAAATTTCAATTCCAGATACTTTACTGTCACCAAATTGCATGTAGTCTAATAAGTAAAAGATGACTTAACAGAACTATTATCACAACTGTCTCTGAATTCATTTCTGAGACATATATTTTAAATCTGAGTATAGATCTCCTCTTCTGTACATGTAGTGACTAAATATTAAAGCTCTTATGAAAAACAATATCTTTAAATGTCTTTAAAATGTATCTATTTAAAATAGGCAATACATTCATTTGGGTATTTTTAAAATGAATTTTATTATACATGATATAGCCATGACATAGAAAAAAAATTTTTAATACAAACTTACAAAACCTAATATTGACCCTTTTTGCTAAGCTATTGAATGGACTTTAATATTCTTTTATATGTTCAATAATGTATCTGTCCAGCCTAATGAAATATTGTTCCTCAATTTGTTCAGGGATAATGGTACAATAAAATGTAGGCTTAAGCATGAAAATCTTGTCAATACAATTTACTGTTGTTTTTTTTTTTTGTAGGCTACAGTGCTGCGAAAATCATGACATTTTAAAGCTGTACTCATAAAGCATTCAGCACATAACTCTCCTCCTTTCCATGCTAAGAAAGTTATTGAAGGAAAAAATACTAACACTAATTATGGGAAAAATGTTTTAGTTTTAGATTAATTGACATTCCCTTGTTAATTAAAACATTGTTGCTTTCATTTTTGATGAAAGCAACACTTTAATTTTGTTTTATATGCCAAAGTAAAGAAAATATAATCATTCCAAGTCCTTACAGAGATTACTATCATTCTTCACCTGGCAAATCTAGACTTGTAGGTAGACAGCTGTTGATTTATTTCTTCCTCTCTAAGGAATTTTGATCAGAGTACTTGGAATTTTTCACTCTATTAGTACAAGGCAACACAAGGAGATTAAAATTCACAGAATGCAAAAATATGTTGTAACAAATGTGTTTAAAATGAGATTCTTGAAGTGGCTAGGCTTTTGGAAAGGGGAAGATGAATACCTTTGATCTTTATATTTCAAGAAGAGAACCACTAAGAAATAGGACAAAAAAATAAATAAAAAATAAATTGCATTATGGATTTGTCAAGAGTTGAGCTCTGTTAAGGGCATCTATGGTGGGAAAGTTCAGCTCTCAGGTCATAGAATGGCAAAAATAAACTATTGTGGATTAGATGCTGGTAGTGGACTAGAGATCCATAATGCTAACGAGGCATTGCAGGTCAAGGATCTTACAAGGCAGTGGAGGATTGGCTGGTCCAAAGAGTAGGGAAGAATTGAGAGCTGCACTCAAGGAGGTCATCTCCGATGTTCCAAGGTAGAGTAAAACAGTATACAGAATGTCACAGCTGAGAGAGAAAAGCATTACCTTATTACAAAAGATAAGCACATTGTTCATGAATTTAGAGGAAAGATCGTCACATAAGAACATTGTATTTAGTATCATGGTATTAATTGAGGAAAGAAATTGAAAATACCAAGCAGTTGGCCACAAAAGAGATTTTTCGTTAAATCTGAGTATTACCCATACAACACTGGGCATGAAGTGTTTAAGCATTAATGTTCTGAGCTACTATTTTTTTTTTTTTGTCTTTTTTTTGTCTTTTTTCCGTGTCCGGCAACGGATCACAACTCTCAGTGTTGCCCCCGGACCGGACCGGGGACTGGCAACGGGATCGCAACCCTCGGCGTCGCTCCCGTGCCTCGCTCAAACAGTGAGCGGGAACCGGTCTGTATGTGGGATCCGAACCCTCGGGTGGGAGCGCCGCCGCGCTTCCCAAGCGGTGCACTATCCAGTGCGCCACCGGGCCGGCCGATTCTGAGCTACTATTGCTGGTGTGATGTTCATGGTGTTACACATCATGTGCCATAAAGCTGCACACAAAGTGTTCCACTTTCAGTTCCAGTTAGCAGCAGAAAGTGACAAAGAGTTGTAAAATTCCTCATGCAAGTATCCAACTATATTCATTTCTATGGAAAAAATGCAGACAACCTGCATTCATTTTGACAATGCAGAAAATTGAAGTTTTCCTTAACCAATGGCAGACACATGTTAAAGAATATATTGGAAGAAATATTTCCAGAGGAGCCAAGGGTTCAAACTTCTGTACACAAAGGTTATATTTTGAGCAAGATTATAGGGCCAATATGACTGGTCTTAAACTGTCCTAATGTATTGCTTCTAACTTGCCTGATGATATGCATCTCTCTCCAGTCCTACCCTCAGAACATTTTACTGCCTAAAAACAAAATAGCCTCATCAGGAATTGTCCTGCATCCCACTGACCTCAGTAGTTGACCTAAGGGGTAGGCATGTAAACCAGGTAGGGCCAATCAGGGCTTTTCTGGATATTTGGAGGCTGGAAAACTCTTTCTACCAGGTTACTAAGATGGAAGACTGTAAATTCGGGGTTACCAGTACATATCTTTTCTGTCATTGGAGAAAGTCAACCTACAGTTTGAAGCCAAACAGAGATGCGAGGTAGATAAACAGGAGAAAAGTTCTTGGTAGTATTGAGCCGTGGCTTTCAAGGCTGTTTTTTGCAAGCCCTCTTCCAATTTTGTGAGCTTCTTCAGCATTATTTTTAGTCCTGTGAACCAAACAATTCTTTTTCTGTTGCTTGAATTGGTTTAGGGTATATTTCTCTCCTGCGCTAAGGGGTCCTGAATAATATAGAAATGAAGCAAAGATAAAAAAGAATACAAAATTGACCAGCACAAAGATTATTTTGTCAGCCAGAATGGCTAAGTATTATTATCAGTTTCTTAGAATGAAGTGACTATAAATGGAGATTATAAATCACTATAAATCCATTGTATTTACTGTAAAAGATACCATGTAGCAAAATATAGATAACTGTTACAGAGAATGTGTTTAGAATTCTCAGAAAGTTCTTTTGTCCCCAATTCAAACACTCAACCAAGCATTGTAACAAAAGGTGAATACTACTTGAATCTTGTTATTAAGGTTCTAGTAATTATAATGATTAAAACAAGACTGTCAAAAAAAAAAATTCTTACTAGGTGTAGGACACATCTCCTGGGTGGGATTGATCTTAGTTTAGACAAAGTTAATCCAACCTATTGGCATAATTTGAAGGAAAGATTTCATGACAGCCATTTAATAATATAGTGCCTTTGTGTAATAGCATTGCCCCCCCCCTGTATATATACATGTGAGAGGTCATCAAAAGGTTCATGGAAGATTTATATTATCTTTTAATTCTATTGTTACATGAACTTTTCCAAGTCCTCTAGTGTACGTATATATATATATATATATATATATACGACTTGGGAAAGATATATATATATATATCTCCATATGTCAATAAGCAAATATTTGAGTCCTTCACTAAAATTAGAAAAAAAGTTTATAGGCCATCTAATATTATCTCCTTCCCAAAGCGAATCTTGCCCTTACAAGTTTCCTATTTGATGGTAATTCAACATCTGCTTAAAAACTGGCATTGATTAGGATCCTAAATTTCACAGAATGTCTTACCTGCTCTTGGAGAACCTTAATTGTCTTTCTTATGGTGAGTACAGGGTGACACATTAAAATTTGATGTCTATTATATTAACTAGTTTCTAGCAGACAGTGAACACTCTCAAAGACTGAGAAACACATAGGTACAATCTCAATGAGAGTGTAAAAATTTTAAAAGGTTAGAATTTGAGATGCGTTCTGGGAGAGCATTGTAAAAAACTGCAGTGTTGTTTTCTGAGCCAAGAAAAGCATGAAACGTGGGGATACTGGGCAACTGCTAGTTTCCTAAGTACAGGAACAGTAACTGTACAAGACAAATTATGTCAATTTCACCTTTTTTTTTTTTTTGTTTTGTAGCTGATATCATTCCTGAGTAGAGGTATGTAAGTTATAATCATTATCATTCTTAGTGTCATCATTACCATTGTGATAAATTAATATGTACTCATCTGTGCCCTGAGAGGTCTGTCTTTCTCCTCTATGAGTCAAAAGGATAATAGCTATAGAATATGTGGAGGTGGTGCAGGAAAGCAAAAATAGCAGGGCATTTGGCAGGAGTGTCTAAAACTAGGTGTTAGAGTTTTTGTTTGCTAGTTAAATAAACTAAACTGAACAAATAATACTAGCTAAATTTAAAGAGTGGGGTTTATAGGAAGATGACTAACGTTTCCTCCTAGAAGACTCCAGACTTGTTGAAGACAGCTGATCCTTGGTATTCTTTCCTGTGTTTCTCTCTATGTAAGTTTCATTTTTCTCTCTCTAGATAGATCTCTTTTCTATGCTCATGAAGAAATGGAATTTAGACACAAGAAAAATAATTGGCTTGAATTTTTAGGTTCAAAACTAAAAATGCTGGAGAAGGCTTTTTGGATTCCATTCAGGATAAATTTCCACCCCTGGTCCAGTCAACAAGGACTGAGGTACTGTGATTAGCCCACGTTGAGTCAGTTGCCCACCCTACTGTCTTTCAATGCTGGCCAGGGTTGTGGGTTATGAAAGACATGGGTGGCTCCAATGACCACTGTATGACTGTGAGTGGAAAAAGGTACAGTTCTCAGAGGGCTGAGGTAGCTTAGTAGGTGCCCACTACAGAAAATAGCATGTTTAACACTACAAGCTTCACCAGAGACATGAGGAGAAAAACTCACCAACTGAACAATACTGTGAAACAGTTGGGAAACTGCATACTCTGGTAGTATGAATTTTCAGGGAATCTATTTGATTAAATATTTTGCCTGGAAAAGGCCACAAGAATCCAAACCTGCTGAGATAAAATGAAAAATTTCCCCCCATGTCAAATTTTCTCTTATTTTCAAACCTTTCCTTTTGTGTGGAATGTCTTCCATCTCCTTTTCAGTTGGACTAACTGGTATTTCTCTTTAAGATACAGATTTGGAATCATTTCCTCCAAGAAGTTGTTACCTCCCGCACGATTACATCTTCTTATAGCATCCTGTGCATATTTCTTTTATACCATTTATAACACAGTAATGTAATCATGTGTTTCTATGCTGGTCTTCAGGTTATCATCAGAATTGTGAGATCCTATTTTCTGTAATCTCTAACGTAAGCCCAACATGAAATAATTATTCAATAAATACCTGTTGAATGAGTACTTTTCCCTTTCAATTTCTAGGAAATTGTTGCCCTGTTTAGTTTGAATTCTTCTTATTCAAATTCTTTACCTAAAATACCACTTTGGCAATAAAGAACCTACCTATTGCGAAGACACATTGTATTTGAATTCAATATCTCTTTATTAGTGCTTTTACAGTTTTTTTCCCCATTTGTCTAATTTTATAGGTGAATGTTTTAGTTCAGATATTCATGTTTGTGAGTATTATTACAAAGGATAAATGGACTTATACTTGGATGCTGGGAACATTAATATAAATGGTAAAATAAAAGCACCAATTGAATTTAAATTCCAAAAGAAAATGCCACAAATATTTCTTTTTTCAGGATTGTTATTGCATAGATGAAGCTATATAATTCATAGTAAATTGTAGAAAAAAGTATCATTTAGTAAACTGAAGCAGCAAAAGCAATTTGAATGCTGGATAATTGTAGGGATAATGTAAAGTGACATATTATACTCACAATGTTTCTGTCTTCAACATTACTTTACTGATTTGAACTATGAAACAAGGTATTATTCAGTGTAGGAGCTATCTTAAAAAGATATACAATAAACACCTTACTCCATCGTGACTATACAACCTATTGTATACTCTTTGCAATAAAAGTGAAAGAGATATGGGTTCAAATCTTTTTTAGTTCTAGAATTTCATACAAAGATATTAATATTTTGAACATGTTTTTTTCCATTTTATGTATTTCTGGATTTGGTTTGATGTTCCTGTTATTGTTTTTTGGTTTTGGAGGGAAATTTCTAATCTAAATTTATGACTGAAATTGGCTAATAATTTTTTTAACTATCCTTTTCTGGCTCTCATAAAGATTATATTATTTTTGTGATAGTCAGTTTTATGTATCAACCTGGCTTGCCTATGGCCCCCAGTTATTCAGTCAAACAGCAGAATATGCATTACTGTGAGTATATTTTGTAGATGTAATTAAAGTGCATAATCAGTTGACTTTAAGTAAGGGAAATTACTCTAAAATATTTATTGTGTAATTATCCTAGATTATCCAGGGTGACTCTGATTCAGTCAGTTGAAAGTTCTTAAGAGCAGAACCGAGGCTTCCTGAGAAAATGTAAATTCTCCTTATGGATAGCAATTTCAGCTCATCCAGTCTTCTTTTTCTGGTGGTCTGCCCTATGGATTTCAGAAACGCCTTGCCAGCCCCCACAATCACATTAGTCAACTCCTTGCAATAAATCTCTTAATATATATCTCCTACTCCTTTTGTTTCTCTAGTTGAACCTTGACTAATGCAGCCTTTGTAAAATGAGTTTTAGATAAAGCAAATATAAGACTCAATTTTGAGAAATTATACATATTTTTATGAAAGGTAATAAGATAAGGCTTCCTGTCATACTATTAATTACCATTATATTCATCCAGCAAAGTAATGTGACCCAAAAGAATAAAAGAGAAGTATAAACGTAGGAAAATAAGGGGAAAACTTCATCATTTGTACATGATCGGATTGTCTACATAAAAAAAAAATGAGAACCCACTGACAAATTGAACTAATAGAAGTACTTGAATATTGACTAAATAGAAGACTAACTTATGAAAGTCAATGTTTTATAAGAGTAATGGTGAATTAGGAAATGTCATTAAAAAAAGATCATTCTCAATAGCTAAAAATCTAGCAATGAGTAAACCTGGAACAGATATGGAAGATCTGTGTGAAGAAAGGTAGATCATATGGCTTAAGAATATAAACAAAGTTGTCACTAAATCAATATATTTACCATAATTGAGGATGGAAAGACTCAAGGAATTAATTTGTAGAAACAATGAAGTATATGCTAAAACCTAACAAAATCATTATGAACATACTACTGATTTTAAAATTGTCTGAAAGAGAATATGCGACAGAAAATTACGTGGATAAATAAATAAATAAGCAAATGGGGAATTGTCCTATCGGAGAATAGAATACACTAAAAACAAAAATAATTAAAATACTGCAACGTTAGTGAGAGAATTAATACATAGATGAAAGAAAGACAGCAGTGAGTCCAGAAGAAAAGTTATATACATATATAAATCTTGGCAATTCTTGCACATCATGTTTCAAATCAATAAGGAGAGATTATAATTGGGACAACTGGATTTCAATTTATTTATTTATTTATTTATTTATTCTGATTTTTTTTTTATTTTTATTTTGTCAATATACAATGTAGTTGATTATTATGTCCCATCACCGAAACCTCCCTCCCTCCTCCCTCTCCCCCCTCCCACCCAAATGTGTCCCCTCCATTTGCTTGTTGTAAGAACTTCAAAAAAAATTGTGGTTGTTATATCTTCCTCTCCCCCCGCCCCGTTTTTTTTGTTTTTTGTTGCTGTTGTTGTTGTTGTTTGTTTGTTTGTGTGTGTGTGTGTGTGTGTGTGTGTGTGTGTAAGTATGTGTGTGAATTGATTCATTCACCTTTAGCTC
>NW_007728022.1:191461-192420 GCF_000696425.1 Galeopterus variegatus | reverse complement strand
TTTTGCATTTCTGGTATCTCTTTTTGGGTGTTTGTTCATTTTGGCAGGGATTTTCACTTGGCTCTTGGACCTCTGCGGAAAGTCTACACCACCCTACCAGTCCCGTAAGGTGTGTGTGTTCTGCACCTCGCTATCGGGGTGTTTTCACACTCTGTGTACACTAGATGGAGCCATTGAGCCTTGCAAAGGGTTCCCGCAGGGTGTGTAATTGCTTTTTTTAATTAATTAATTTATTTCTGAGACTCCGCCTCCTTTTGCCGGACCCCTCCCCACTCTGTGCTCAGAACAGGGCTGAGGTGTGTCTTCTACAAACCTTGTCTTTCAGCTGAGACATCAAAGCTGTGCCCTGCCCTGCCCTGCCCAGAAGGTGTCCAGTCTCTCCCACTGCCGGGTGTGAACTCCTCGGGGGAGGGTCCCTCAGCACACAGTTCCTCTTTGACTCCCCCTAGCATGGGTCGGCCCTCCGGGAGAGCTCTCCGGTAGCTTCAATGTAGCTCCAGAGCACTCCGGGCTCCCCTCTCCCCACCAGAAATCAGTTAGGGGTTCTTCCAAACTGAGGCCCGCAGAGATGTTATCTGCCTCCCAGAAACAGGGAGTTTACCTGGGGCCGACGCCCAGGGTGTGGTGGAGAGACGCTCTGGGCGGGCTCCTCTTCCCTGCCCTCCCAACACTGGCCGGGGGCTCCCCACGCTACCAGCCCCGTCAGAGATCCGCGGGGAGAGTGGGATTGTAGGCCGGTCCACAGGCCCCAGTCTGCCCCACATCGAGGTAAGCAAATGGCACGTCTCAGTGAGGAGCCGCGCCAAGCAGAGATGGCTGGCCTGCCTGATCTGAGCTGGCAGAATGGGATTGTAGGCTGGTCCACAGGCCCCGGGGTTGCCCCGCGTCGAGGTAAGCAAATGGCACGTCTCAGTGAGGAGCCGCGCCAAGCAGAGATGGCTGGCCTGCCTGATCTGAGC
>NW_007728022.1:168166-191016 GCF_000696425.1 Galeopterus variegatus | reverse complement strand
GGGAGAGCTCTCCGGTAGCTTCAATGTAGCTCCAGAGCACTCCGGGCTCCCCTCTCCCCACCAGAAATCAGTTAGGGGTTCTTCCAAACTGAGGCCCGCAGAGATGGTATCTGCCGCCCAGAAACAGGGAGTTTACCTGGGGCCGACGCCCAGGGTGTGGTGGAGAGACGATCTGGGCGGGCTCCTCTTCCCTGCCCTCCCAACACTGGCCGGGGGCTCCCCACGCTACCAGCCCCGTCAGAGATCCGCGGGGAGAGTGGGATTGTAGGCCGGTCCACAGGCCCCAGTCTGCCCCACATCGAGGTAAGCAAATGGCACGTCTCAGTGAGGAGCCGCGCCAAACAGAGATGGCTGGCCTTCCTGCTCTAAGCCGGCCGTCTCCGCCCCCACCCGAGAAAATGGAGGTAGCTCTGTTGCGGGCGCCTGGCCTGGTGTGGTAGGCGGGAGCCAAGCGGCGGGGAGCAGTCGGGCTTTGCCCCACAAGTGGGGCTGGGCTGGGGGTGACTCACAGAGCTCGCAGAGTTGGGCTGGTCCGGCACGTTCCACTCCGTTTCTGTGTCGTCTCTGCTGACTTACTTGGCCTTTGTTTTCTCGGGCTGCTCGCTCGAACCCGCAGAAGGGCTTGGGCGCTCTCAGGAGTCTTCTTTTGTGTCAGCCCTAAAACCTCGAACATGTTCTTGCCTGTTTGTCGTTGTAGGTTCGTTGTTGAAAGATTTATTCATTTTTCGTTGCTCTTGGAAATGCAAATAGTACTCTGGTATCACAGCGCACACTTCTCAGGGTCGCACTCTCTCCTGGCACGGCTGCTCCAGACCCGTCGCCATCTTCTGGATTGCAATTTAAAACAAATTAAAGCTAGACTCCCACTTCATGCCATAAAGGAAACTACAGATGAATTACAGAGATAATAATAGATTTCAAAGCTATAACAATATCAGAGAAAATTATATGAGAATAGAAATATTTTTATTCTCAACAGTAGGAAAAATTTCCCTATGCTAATCATAAAGCCGAGAATTCACAAAGAAAAACAAATGATTGAAATGTCTGCATAAAAGTTTTAAGTATCTTTATCACAAAACCCATATAAGAAGTCATAAGAAAATCCTTCATTATATAGTATTAATATCCATAATACATTGAGTGCCTTAAAATCAATAAAAAAAAACAAGAAGTCTGGTAGAAAAAAAATATGATAATTAATATGAAATATTTAACAACACATAACACCAGTAATTAGGCAACTTAAATTAAGACAGAAATGTTAAGTTTTACCCATTAATGAGGAAAAAGTAAAAGAATAAAAAGAAAGACATAATGTCCAGTATGGGGGAAGAGGGAGGGGATTAGTTACTTTCATGCACTGCTACTGGGAATTTTTGGTGGGCCATTTGCAAGTATCTATTGGATTTAAATAGTCTTTCACCCAGTAATTTCACATTGAGTATAGAGGAATAGCCACATTATCTACACAAAGAATATTCATTATAATCATATGTATATATAAAGATTAATATAAAATGTTATTCTTTAACAGTGAAGGTGCGGACTTAGCTAAAATGCTCATTATCTGAGGAATAAAGCATGCTATGGAATATGATTCAGCACTTAGAATAGGGAATATATGTGTGTGTATATATACATATCTTTATCTACCAACATAAAAAGTTTCAAAGATACACTAAATGAAAAAAGGCAAGATGTATATAATACTACCTATGGTATATACAGTGGTCACATATGGGCAGGGAAGTGGAATAGGAGGAGGATATGTAAAGAGAGAGAGTGTAAATAGGTGCTAAAGGGATTTTTTACCTTTAAAAAAAACTGTACTTTTATGTATTTGATATATAAGATATAGTATTGTTCAATGGACTGGATTTATGTGAAACTATTGTGTAACCTGCATTAAAAAATGTTATGTACTTATTATTGTTATTGTGATTATTTTCCATATAACTAGTATCTTTTCAATATCACTATTTTGGGGCCACTTCTTCTTTTGGGCACCATGTAATCTTAGGTGTGTGAGAGATAGGGAGCCCCAAACCTGACAAAAATTACATTCTTGCTCATGACTGTAGAGTATTTAATGAATCACATAGAGTTGGATGTTTTTGGTATTTACACATTTGCTGTTATCAATGATACTTAGCTAATATTTTGAATGATGTGGACAAGCTAAAACCATTGACATGAACAGAGAAAAAGAAAATCTTCTGGCAGATGAAACCAGTATCCACATTGCCTTGTGGTATCGTCTGTGCATCTGTAAAAGCTTTGGAGCATCTTCATTAGGAAGAGTCAAATAAGCCCCTCCCAACATCTCACGGACCTTTCAGCAGTGGTTTCAGCTAGAGAACACTAGTCCTCCATATCATGAAGGACTACACGAAGAGTAGTCTTCAATTACATGAAGAGTGAAATAACATCTAATAATTCAGAATGATTAAAATTATTTTCAATTATTGTCAATATGTTTGTTTGAGAAGGCGGGAATATGTGCATTTTTCTTTAGAAAAAAAGTAACCCTAAAAAGAGGTAGAAATTTTAGCTTCTGACACTTACATTTTTTAATTCTTAGATATCTACTACACATTTGTTTCTCCAGCTTGATTCCTCTTCTAAGTGCCTCAGATGTTGAGGTTTTAGCAAATAGGCTATTACTGACAAAATTTATTTTTATAAAGAAAAATATATGAAGAATAACAATAAATGTAGCAAAAAGTTATGCACTCTTTTTTTTTAGGGCTTTCTAGGTGTCACACATGTAATTTTGCTCTCAGCCAATTTAAATCTCTGTTTAAACCATGCTGAATAGTGAGTTGGAAATGTTTTCTTAGAGGCTGTCTTGGGAAGCTCACAGCTTCTCCCTGTCTTTAGGAGGAACAAGATGGACACAGTGTCTGATCCAAGAATTCTACTGGTGCTACGGTGGAACTTTCAATATAAATAACTAAGAGTAGAATCTTTTGATGTTGTTTGTAGGGCTCCCTACTTTGGAATGTCTCATTCCCTGTTCTTTTCTATCTTTTGAACTTCCTGTATGTGATGTCATAATGAGAAATCTGGATTTCTCATGCTTACTTGCCCATCTCCTACCCTCTTAGAAGGCCAAGCAGAAACCCAGGTGTGGCCCAAATGAAAGGAGGTAGGAAGTAGAGTGGTGAAGCCCTATGCTCAACATAGGGAAGGTGTCGTCTTTTGCTCACATGTGGTTTTCCACGCTCATTCCAGTAGGAGTTCTATTTCTTGGCTTTACCTGCAGTGTTTATATCCCTGAGGGATCTACAGGGTGGCAGTGCTTTATTAAATAAGAACATTGTTTTTACTGGGTTATTCTGGAGAGAAGACAAAAGATAATATTTGCATAAAGGAGATCTTTAAGGAGGCAATGAAGAATTTAACCTTACATAGTTTTTGTAGTTTGTTTCTTTGTCAATTCACATGCAGTCCCAAAATTGATATGTCCTAAGGGTTTTTCTGTGCTCATGGTTTGAATGTAGCTGACTGAAACCTAAGAATGACAGCTCAAAAGCCTAAGGAATTTGAGAATAGCCATGCTTGACTTTCACACAAGCAAGCAGATTTCTGTGTAAAAGTAACAAGATTTTAGGACAAATATAAGGAAGGAGCAGAGAATTCTCTGAAGATGTAAAAGCAAGGATTTATTAGGCAGAGAGAGAGCTATATAGAAGAAATGCTCTCGACACCACTTTATTAATAAATCTACTGCCTAATATATATAAAAGCAAAACTACTTGAATACTACTCATCAAGAGTTGAGTACGGCAGGTGAACTAATGGTGTTAGCGAGACCTGGGTGGGGATGTTGGCATGAGCCCGCATTTCCTCATTGGTAAAGAAATGCCCTTCTGGCATAATTGTGGTAAGTGACGGCTGTTTTTCTTTCCTTCTTAAGATATGAAGAACCAATATTAATATCCTATAAATTCATACTTTTAAAAAATATGAACAAATTCCATTAAAAAAACAAAGCAAACATCTCATAGAATAGTATATGCATCATGTAAAAATAAAGGAGATATTAGTCATGGAGACAAATTCTTATTCAAAGGAAAAGGAACTAGAAGGAATTAAGTTTAGAATATGTAGTGAAAAGGAATTATTTCCAAAAGGAATTATTTTCTTTCTTTTTTTTTTTTTTTTTTGTCTTTTGTCTTTTTTTCCATGTCCGGCAACGGATCGCAACCCTCAGTGTTGCCCCCGTACCGGGCCAGGGACCGGCAACGGGATTGCAAACCTCGGTGTTGCTCCCACACCTCGCTCAGCCAGTGAGCGGGAACCGGTCTGTATGTGGGATCCGAACCCTCGGACGGGAGCGCTGCCACGCTTCCCAAGCGGCGCACTATCCAGTGCGCCACCGGGCCGGCCCTTCATTTTTTTCTTTTATTCTTCCTCTCTCCCTCTCTCTTTCTTTCTGTTTCTTTTTCTTTCTTTTTATGTTATTTAGGTATTCTGTGTTGCCACAGAGTTACTGTATGCCCCTAGATAGTCTTCAAAGGAACTGTGAATTAGAATAAGTTTAGGAAATAATCAGGAGAAGTTACAAAATAAACTTATAACACTTTTTGAGGTGATCTATATCAGCTTCTGAACATACAAGGGCACTGTTAAAAGTTCATGAAAATATAAAATTGAAAGATATATTATGAATCTTTACGTTAACTTTTTGAAGTACCCTCAGATTTCTTGACACAGTGTTGGTTTCTGTAATAACGACTAGTACAACCGTGTGCCAGGTGTTGTACTAGACACTTTACATACATTGTCGAATCAATTATCTCAACAATATTGTGGGGTGATTTTTTCATTCTACAAATAAAAAACTTAGGTTCAAAGTTAACTCCTAAAAAGCCCCCCAGTTAAAAAAATGATAATGTCATGAAAGATTCTGGATTTCTCTAATTGGCCAAAGCCAATACTCTTTTTATTACATCAGATTTGCTCTTCTATTTCCTGTCATTACTATCCTACCATTCACTGTGCTCACTAGGGTTCCCCAATCCAGGGGTTCCCTGTGCACTTTGCCATGGTTAAGGATATTATGTTCTCTTGTTTATTTGGAGTTGAAAGGTTCTTGTGTTCTCACTTTGATATCACAGTTCACATGGCCCACATGCCCCTAACTCTCTAACCCACATCCCCCAGTGTCCCTTGCTCTCACATTTGAGTAAAGTAATTTGTGAGAATGCAGGATGTAGGCAATATCTTATTGCTGCAAGAGACAAATTGAGCTGTATATCTAATAAATATGAAAAAATAGCTTTATATCTCAGTGTGGCTATGCCATTATTTAAGATTGACTTAAGCTGGTATCACTTTTCCATTTGCTATTGGAACAGCTTTTTAACAGATACTTCTACTTCCTGCATTGCCACTGTTCCCTTCCCCATAATTCTTTCTGGAGTACAAGGTAATTTTAAAGGCTTAAATATGATTTTATTACACCTCCACTTAAAAACCTTCAGTGGCATCCCATTGTTCTTAGAATATGATCCAGAAGCTTTTGTCCTGGCTATAAATGCCTTGAATGAATCTCATCTCTGCCTACCTCTTCAACCACGGTCTCTAGCATTCTCCAGAGGATCCTAGATTCTCAGTGTGTGTGTGTGTGTGTGCACGTATGTGTGTGTAATGTATATAATGAAGTCATACATGAGACTTTTCTAGACCTTTTATTTATTTGTTAGACATTTGGGTTGCACATTGCCCTTTAAAAAGTTATTTAACAAGTATTGTTTCAGCATCTTAACTATCCTTTGAAGTTAACAGTATTTTCAATTTTCCCTATTTTATAATTAGAAAATCAAGGCCTAGAATGAAGCTGAGGACTGGACCACTCCCCACCCACAACCAGGCACACCACCAGTGCCTCAGGGCCCCTCCTGGGGTTCCAGGGCATCAAGCAGGGACTGGACCCCCTGCCCACAGCCAGGCACACAGCCAGCATCTCGGGGCCTGCCTGGGGACCTGGGGCTTGGATCCAGGGACTGGACCCCCCCCCCACAACCAGGTGAACCACCAGTGCCAAGAAGTATGCCAAAAACATCACCTCCATGTGGATGGCCTACCACAGCCACCACAGTAACCACAGCTGCAGCAAAAGTGGCTAGATATCACAACCACCATGCAGATGGTCTGCCAGCCACTGGAGTGCAATGACACAAGGAGAGTCACCAGTAGAGACCAAAGAAAAGAATAGTATGTTTCTCTCCACAAAGCCCGTTCCAGAGTGACAGAAGAAGTATCTGCTCTACGATTATATTGGGGGATCTGAACACACCTTTCAGCATTGGATGGATCATCTAGGCAACAAATCAACAGAGTAACCACTACTCTTTCAGAGGGAGAGAAGAAATCTAGGGTCATCAGTGGTGGGAAGGGGGAGGGAAAGGGGGATGGGGGGAGGTTGGACAAGGGGCATAAAGAATAAGGACAATTTGTAACAATATACATACTAATAATATTGATTTGATCAACATATGTCAACATTAATCCCCAAAATATGTAGAATCAATTATGATTCAATTAAAAAAAAAATCCAAAAAATATAATTGAAATTTTAACTTTATTTTTTTCCTATTGCAAAAGTAATGCATATTCATAACAATAATAAAAGGTTGGGAGCACAAAAGATATAAAAGAGTCAATTTAAAAACTGCCTATTGTCCCATCCCAGGGAAAACTATTAGCATTTTGGCATATTTCATTTCATCAGCCTTTTCTTATGTATTTTATCATATAGCTCAGATTTTAAAAAATTAAAGAAAGAAAGAAAAGAAAGAAGAAAGAAAGAAAGAAAGAAAGAAAGAAAGAAAGAAAGAAAGAAAGAAAGAAAGAAAGAAAGAAAGAAAGAAAGAAGAAAGAAAGAAAGAAAAATAAGGCCTAGAGATTAAGTTGCTTAAGGTCTTTAGCTGATATATGATTAAATTTTGAGCTCAAAGCAAGTTTTATTAGCTTTCTACTCTTAGTAGTAAACCATGGCAAATATTCATTGACCAATTTCTATTTGTTAATTTCTGTGGGTTTTACCAAAATAAGTATGATATGGTCCTTGTCTTCTAAGATACTCAAAATTTAGAAGAGGAGATAAAACTAACTCTATGATGCAAAATAGAATAAAATTAGGGCTGTAATCTTGTGGGGGGGGACTATGAAAGCACAAGTTATGGGATAATTTTAATACAAATATTGAAGACAACTTAAAAATTTGCTTTTTAATGTAACTTTTGCCCCATATTATTCTATAAATGAAGTAAGGCCAAATAAATTAGTGGGGGAAATTTGAGAGGTCTTCAAAAAGTTCATGGAAAGTGCATATTATGAAAAAACTGTGCATGGATTGCAAAACTTTTTTGCACCAAAATAAACCTGTATTAGCTTGTTAGAACATGTCTAAATAAGGTCTAGTTTGAGGCATTAAGAAAGATAAGACATCAGTTTGAAAAGAGCCCCTATCGGAACAACATGAATTCTGCTAAAATTAAAGAACAGACATCAAATTTATGGTGAAGCTTGGGTGGAAGAGTGGTGAAATCATTAATGCTTTATGAACTGTTTATGGGCACAATGCCCCGAAGAAATCAGTGGTTTACAAATGAATAACTCATTTTAAGAAGGGACAAGATGACGTTGAAGATGAAGTCTGCATTTGCAGACCATCCGCATCAATCTGTGAGGAAAAAATTAATCTTGTTCACGCCCTAATTGAAAAGGACTGACGATTAACAGCAGAAAAAATCACCAACACCATAAACATCTCAATTCACCTTACACAATTCTGAGTGAAAAATTACAGTTGAACAAAGTTTCAGCTTGATGAGTGCCAAAACTGTTGTGCCCAGATTGGCCACAGACAGGAGCAGAGCTTCCAATGGAAATTCTAAACAAATGGGATCAAGATCCTGAGGCATTTCTTCAAAGAATTGAAACAGGAGATGAAACATGGCTTTACCAATATGATCCTAAAGACAAAGCACAGTCAAAGCCATGGCCACCAAGAGGTGGAAGTGGTCCAGACAAAGCAAAAGTGGACCAGTCAAGAGCAAAGGTCATGGCAACAGCTTTTTGAGACACTCAAGACATTTTACTTGTTGACTTTCTGGAGGACCAAAGAATGATAACATCTGCTTATATAAGAGAGTTAATCAAGAAAGTTAGCTAAGACTTTAGCAGAAAAATGCCTGGGAAACCTCACCAGAGGGTCCATGAAAATGCCCCTACTCATTCTTGTCACCAAACAAGGGCAATTTTGTGACATTTTCAATGGGAAATCATTAGGCATCCACCTTACAGTCCTGATTTGGCTCCTTCTGATTTCTTTTTGTTTCCTCCCCTTAAAAAATCTTTAAAGGATACCCATTTTTCTTCATTTAATAACGTTAAAAAGACTGCATTGACAGGGTGAAATTCTGAGGACCCTCAGTTCTTTAGGGATGGACCAAATGGCCGGTGTCGTCACTCACAAAATGTCCTGAAGTTGGTGAAGCTTACGTCGAGAAATAAAGTTTGTATGTTTGATTTTTATCTTTTTTCATGAACTTTTTGAAGTGCCCTCATATATCAAGAAAGTATAAATTAAACTTGGGGTAGATGAATAATGAAGACTATAGCTTGGAAATATTAAAAATTCAGAAAAAATTTAAAAAGCATGCATATAACAACCACATCTTCCATGAGTTGGTTACAAATTGGCTTTAAAATTTCCAATAGCGAACGTATAAGGGGAAGATTGATCGGTTACATGTTTCCTCATTTCCACAAGATACGAAAAACATCCCTGTTGCTCATGAGAAATGTCATTCCTTTAGAAATCAAGAATTAGGAAAAAAACACTCATGGGAATTTACCATGAAGAGAAGATTGTAATATGATATACTCCGTAGTCTTGAAAATACCTTCACAATTAGTGAAAGAGTCCTCAAAAGGATGACTATGAGAATATTATTTATTTTAAGAACAATATAGGCTGATGGTGACATTTCAAGGACAGTTCTGCAGAAGGTTAGTACAGTTCAGCTTAAGTTCTCTCTTCTCAGCTGACCTAGCTTAATCAATGAGTGGATTTTAGGAAAAGCTGGAAGAATATAGGGATTGCTTCATGAAAGTGTCATTTAAGTTAAGCATTGTAGGGAAAATATAGGAAAATGGTCAGGGCTCACTCGGATGTTCAGAATCTTGCTGAGCATTTGATGTAAGTATGCACATGCCCCCAGGTGTTCCCTGGTTATTGTATAATGTAGCTGTGCATGTACACCCAGGTGTCCTGGGTTGTCAGACTAAGTATTAAGGACGAGTGGCTCTGATCCACAGTGCCCTCCACCCCCGGGGTACCCCAGGGAGGCCGGTACTGCTGTTGGAGGCTGTTACTGCCAGGGCCCCAGGGACCCTCTGGGAGGTCACCACCACTGCTGCTAGAGGCTGCTGTTGCTAAGGAAGCTGAGGACTGAGCTCCTGTCATCTGCCAGTGACTCCCGGGATCTTTCCCAATTACCTAGCTCATGGACCTGTGTGTGAGGGGTCTGGTGACCCAGCCAGGCATGTGAGGGGTCTGGTGACCCAGCCAGGGATATGAGGGGTCTAGTGACCCAGTCTGTATATGAGGGGTCTGTGACCTAGTGTGTACAACGGGTTTGAAGGGTCTGTGGGCCCTAACCTGACAATACAATTGGCTTTGTTGGCAGGATTCCGACAATTGCCCTAGCCAGACAAGCATGGACAGACAAAGTCAAAACTTTATAAAAGCAGATTGAGAGAATAATATGAGCAAAGGGGGTGAAGATTCTTTGGGGAAAGTTAAATTGTTCAATGTGGCGAAAGCAGTGATTCTCAGCACAGCCTACACATTAGAATCACCTGGAAAGCTCCACTCCAGGATATTCTGATTTAATTAGTCTGGGCTGGGTCTAGGAATAATTTTTAAAAGCTCCCGAGGTGATCCTAAAGCACAGCAGGAATTGGGAACACTGGGCTGACACCTAGTTTCTCAAGTGTGGATCACAAGTCTGGCATTGTAGGTTATGAGCCATGAAAGGTAACTTGGGCCAGGTGTGGAAGGTCTTGAATATTGTTCTCAGGAAATTAGCTCCTCAAGGCTCCTCAAGGACAGGGATGGGTCATTTAGTCTGGCAACACAGCCTAACAATTTTGTTAATTGCTTTTGTAAATGATAACATTTGCCCTTTAGGGCTGGTATATTGCTTGAAAAATTTTATGACTTGGTTTTAGAATGATAACTGGTTCCCTTTTTTTTTTTTTGAGGCATGGAAAGTTGTACACTTTCTCCTCTATTGTCACCTTCACAGGAACTAACCATGTTATACTCTATGCTGATTATAGGTCTTACTGTTTGTTTCCTTTCTCTCCAGCCATACAAAGCCTTCTGTTATTCTGTCAGTATTCTAGTCAGCAACTTTAGTGCACAGGTGTTAAAATTACATAACATTTCAGGTAAAATAATTATATTATTTTCTTGAGTTTTTTAAACCATATTTTAGAGAGACATATGACGTCTAATAATAAATCATCCAGACACAGCAGGAGCACTCTCAGTAATTTTAGTGAAATTTGTGTCTCCTGAGTTTACTAATGAAAATGAATGGGGCAACTTCCATGTTCTCACAAACTCTCCGACACCTTTGCTACTTCTCAATAGACAGAAGCTCTAATTGAGTAGAATGCTGAGATTGATGTTAGGATTAAAAGTTATGAGCTATGAAGAGAGCTGAAAATTTAGTTCCATAAAGTATATGAAAGGCAGGCTGTTGAAATTTCGTGGGCTTTCTTTGTTGCTTTCGCTTATTGTATGTCCAAGGCTAATTATACTAATTAGATCGGAAGGCATGAATGCAAATTAAAGAAAAAGCCATTCAGAAAAATATAATAAAGCATCAGGAATTGCTTTGTTAGTTAATAACTACAGGGAAGGAATTGCAGAGCAGTTTCATCCTTCACCAAGCCCTGTGGAGGAGAACGTGTGGGAATGAGATTCCTCAGAGCGGAGGTCATATTCTGTGCTCCTGCCATTGCATTGTCTTAGTCACTGAATCTCAAGTTTCTAGTGAGAGGGACTTGTGTCAAAAGAGGAGTCTAGATGATAGGCAGAAATGTGCTTGTGAAGGACTCTGTTAGCCACATAAGGGAGTAGTGGCTTCATATTGAGGGAGAAAGGAGCCCAGATAGATTTTAAACAGCAAAAGTGTGTGACATGTTCAGAGGTTACTTTTGAAAGACTGCACTGACTGCAGTGGAGAAAACAAATTGGAGACAAAAAGAATCTGTTAACCTTAACATGACTTATAAAATTACTATAGAACATACTATTAGATTTATAAATGTAATCTGTCCAAGTGGAATATACTACCAAAATAAGAATTTGTTTCCTGAATATGTTTTGAAAAAGCTAGTTGCTGTAAGAAGTGTAATGTGATAATTGAGGGATAGTGTGATGGAAGAAGGAAAAAATAAAATGAAATTTGGTAAGAGCAACTGGGAGTTTAGGATGAGTTGCAATTGGAAGCAGAACGGTCAGATTAAGCCTCACTGAGACAGTGATATTTGAGCAAACGTGTAAAGGAGGTGAAGGAATTTGCCAAGGAGATAGTGTGGAAAGGAAGTTCTAGGCAGTGAGAAGAGCTGGTGTGAAGTCTCAAAGGGGAGACTGAGAGGCAGAGTATAGATTAACAAGTAGTAATGGCACAAGGAGAGTTGGCCAGGCCTTGTGTTAACTTTGATTTTGAGTGAAACAAAGAGACAGCATCTGATTTAGGTTTTAACTGGATTTCAATTAAAACTGAAACCTATTTTTGCAGGGGAATAAGGAAAGAAGTGGCAGTGGAGGCAGAAGTAATGGTGGTAGAAGAAAATGAGGTCAGATGCGCAGTACATTTTGAATTTCACTTAATTAGCATTCCAAAATGGGTTAAATGTGAAAAGCGTGAAAAATTGAGGAGTCGAGGATAACCCCAACAAATTTGAGTCCGAGCAACTGGGAAGAATGGACTTGTCACTAACTGAAATGCAGAAGGCTGCAGGTTTGGGGGAAATGTCAGGAACTAAGTTTTGAACACGTTGCACTTGAGATTTCTTTTTAGACATCCTAGTGGAGATACCGCATAGGCAGTTGAATATATAAAACTTTGGGCAAAAACTTATATCTGGAGAGATGCATTGTGAGTTATTGGCATATAGATGATATCAAAAGCCGTGAATCTAAATCAATTATGCATTTACACATAATAAATTAGAGTTAAAAGGCTGTCATTCTAATTGGCAAAAGGATCTTAAACATTAAAATTACACAAAATGCCAAATATATAGGGATTCCTTTTAATACAATATATTATACCTTGGCTTTGATTTTTTTAAAAGTCATTTTTTCTAGTTCTTAATCTTTCTTACATGGAATAATAGTCTACTGAGAAAGGTTTATCACCCCAGTGAAAAAAGGCTGTAGAAATTGAACCTGATGGAATCCTAAGACATATAAATATCTTTTCCATTTAATTTTAATTTTAATTCTTTATTTTTTAATTTAATGTTTAGATAGAAAATTATTTTTTCAACATAGAAATGGAGAACACCGAAGATTAAATTTAAAGTCAATTGATATATTTAACAATCAAAGATTAACATCCTTAATGCAAAAAGAACTCTTAAAAATGAATTAGAAAAATCTAAGCAGAAATTTGGTGAAAGACATAAGCTAGTAAGTACATTGTAAGCATTGTTGGGGCATTGAAGAAGGGCAGTGCTGGCCCTGGCTCCTGTCTCAGGACCCCAGGCAGTTGGCTGTTTCTAGCTTTGTTGTGGGCCTTCTCCATTTAATTTTAAAGGTTATTGAACTTGATGTATTCTTTCATATATGGGATCAAAATTATTATGGCTAGTTAAAATAATTCTTGATTAAATTTTGGATATTTCCCTTGAAGTTGCAACTCTTGAGGTCATTCAGCAAATAGGTAGATGACAATGACGTTTACTGAAGTAAGAAATGCCAGATAAAGGAGTTTTCTTCTGGATATGACTGATTCAAGATGTGTCTGAGATATTTCAAGAAAGCAGTTGGATTTCAAGAAGTCTGGATCTTGAAAGAGTGATTTTGGGTTATATTAAAAATTTGTTCATCATCAACAGCATGTAGAAACTATTTAAAGCCATGGGACTGAATTTCTTATCTTAAGAAAGAATAGGGAGAAGGGAGGACACACATGTTATATTCTCTACAAAGTAAGGATATTATGAGATTCATTGAACAAAACCATGTCTATGTTTTTGTGAACTGTACCTTAGAAGAACATTTGACTTGGTCATCATGTCTAGTTTATCTTTTCAATTGAACTGCAACTGAATTAATTATGTAATGATTTATATTGAATGACTTTATTCCATTATGACCCAGTCTGAATTTATTCCATTATGACCTAGTTCCATGAATTATGACGGACTAAAACTTGCTGATTTGGTCTGAAAAGTCATTTTGATTTGAAAAAATAAATAACTTGAGATGCTAATGTATATTAAAACAAACATCAGCCATCATCTAAAACACAAACCCCAAAGCTGCACATATTTGATGGTATATATATATTTTACAGAAAAAAATCAAAACTTAGAGGTGAAAGAATCCTCAGGGGATCATTTTCTACCATTTATCTTTTGATTTTTTGGTGGTATTAGTACCTCCTTTTGAGACAGAATAGTGACTGGACTCAGGCCCCTCACTCTGACCACAAAGGCCTAAGACAAATAGTTTCCCAACCACAGGAATCCAAGTATCTCACAGCAATATGGAAACAGGATGTTCACCCAAAGGAGAAGACCCAGCTGCAAGAACTGGACCAAACTCACCGTTGCCAAGGACTCCAGTACTGACCTTTCACCAACTTCTTTCATCATTATAGTACTAAAAGTCACGTCCAGGGGTGGCGGTTTAGCTTGACAATGAGACATGTGATGCATGAAGAAGCATGACCTTCAAGTGTGCAAGTGCCAAGACATCCCCACCTCTACATGCTTAGATGTCACCCTTTTTATGCCTAAACCCCTTTAAGATTCTCTCTGGCCTCCCCCTTGGGGAGCCAAGCCAAAGGACCCTCCCTTTCTCTCTGTCTCTTTTGTGTCTGGGCACAAGCTCTAAAAAAGACTTGATTGTGGGCACCGATTAACATTTCTGTTGCAACTTAGAGTCAAAGAACCTGGTCCTGTAACACCTTGGGGCTGGAGATTTGGAGGGAGTTAGAAGAGGATACATGAAAAGCCTGTTTTTTTTTGTTGTTGTTGTACAGCTTCATTGTGTTTTTTGATCACAAAATACTTGTTATAAGAACGTTTTTCATTACAGAAATAAAAAAGAAAAAAAAACTTTTTATGAATCTTATCTTTCACCTGTGACCACTTGCATCTCTTAGTCACATGACATGAGGGCTTCTGGGTGGCTGAAGTTCTGGTGGGCTGTCATGTTTTCTCATTTTGGGATTCACTCTGAAGAAGAAATCCCTGTTGTGACTGAAAGGAAGACACACACACATGGAGAAAGCATTAAACATATAGTCACATTTAATGCACATAGAAACAATTATCCAATTTACACCACCACTGTTAACTGTTTGGCACTATTGCACCTCAGACTTTTTTCAGAACATGTCAGAATATTTAATATGTCTTCAAAACATAGAATCACACTTCATGCTTTGCTGTATTTTTTTGCCATTTAACCATACAACTTGGAAATTTTTATAAATTAAAACATTCATCTTTTCTGTTTTTGTTTCCTGAAAAATTAAAATTGTTGATTTAAGAAATACATGGATTTCATTCTGAGTTAGCATTAGCCTTGATATATTTACCATTGCACATAATTTGAGGTCTGAGTGAAAGGGGAAACAATCCTGTGTCAGATGAGTAAGACTGCTGGCTGGCTCTCTGTCTCTCTTACACGCGCGCGCGCACACACACACACACACACAATCACATTCCCTACAGTAAAGCCCAGATTTTCTAAACCTTTATTCTCACCCATCATATAACATAAGATTAAAACATCAGCCAGATAATCCTCTTTCTTCTCAAGTATCTTTTCTAGATATCACCTTCAGTGACTTATTGTGGAGGCAAGTTTCTAGCATAGTTTTTTTTGTGTGTGATGATTCTGATAACAACTATCAAAAGTCACTCTAGATAGGGCAACCCTATAATTTATCAACCAAGCTAGGACATTTTAAGGAGTAAAAAGGGAGTTGATACTAATTATTAGTTCTTAAACTGGGCAGTCCTGAGCAAATCAAGTTATTCATTCATTCTACTTCTTAAAGGATCTATTCAGAAAGTAATTTTTTCCCCTATTTTCTCCTATAGTATATCATTACTTTATTTTGTTAAATGGCCCTCAAAATACATGTAAAATTTCAAGTTAGAAGTTCTATCAATCAACTCTTTCATAGTTTACTTCTATAGAATTGATTTACTCTGACCTATTCCATGCTATATCTTTTGGTTCAGTTTAGTATTTATACCTCATTACACACTTGAATAGCTATTTAATCTTGCACAAACACCCATATGGTGAGGCTTGAAACCTGGCACAAGACATAAAGGCTAGTAATTACTATCCACACTTAACATTTTCTCTTTTTGCCATTTAAAAGCTTTTTATAGAAGTGCTGATAATCTGGGTGATTAAATAGCTAGGTTTCCCATTCATCTGATGTATTTTTATGATCTGGACTCAACAAGAACTTAGGTTTTAAAAAGTTATAGTTGCAGTTTATCTAAAACCTGAAGATAGTTTATCATGCCTGCAAAAAATGAATTCATGTGAAACGAAAAACATGAAGTAATGTCGTGGACTGAACATTTTATTTTATTAAATATAGACTCTGCTCACAAAATGGACATGCTATAATGAAACATGAACTATTAAAAGAATGGTTGAGGATGCTACAGTAATATCTCCTTATTTGCTTCCTCTAATAAAATTACGATATTAAAGTATGTTCAAGATATCCTCTTTAATAATCATTTTGGAATTCTGTTTAACGTGTATCAGAAGTTCCACATTAGAATGGAAAGTATTAAATATGGAGGTAAGGTGTCTGTGTCACAATTCTCATTCTGACATTGGTTAGCACTGTGACCTTGACAATCAAAATACAAATGGTCACTTCCCTGAAATTTCCTGCATGCCTCTTTGTATATGCTATTAATCCTCAAAACAGTCATGTCATGTTAAGAATTAATCATAATGGATGGGGCTTTGGTTACTCACAAGCTGGCCCTCTGATATGGGTTTTCTCTTCCACCCCACTCCTAGAGGTGCTCCAGAAACCAGAGGGAGGGAGATTAATATGACAACTTATATAACAATTATGGAAATAGCAGCTCCACGTGGAATAGGGCCTAGCATCACAGACAAAATAGAATGAAGGAATGTTTCCAGGAGTAGTCTGCTCTGTTGCTATTCCAGGGCAGGAACACAGCAGCAAGCTCATGGTGGCTGGCTGTCCAGTGGCATTGGAGCAGTGGTGAGGATCGGCTGGCATGGGGACAGGAGAGAAGCGCAGGCAGGCTTCCCATCACATGCCTCCTCTGCTCATCCCACCCCTTCTTACTCAGAGGGCTGCAAGATTACAACTGGGAACTGCGAAGAAGAGTGAACACTAAACTAGACAATGTGCTTCTCTCATTATCTAGTCTGGTGTTATGCACACACACGACTTGTGTTCCAGTGGTGTGGCAAGTATCAACTGTACTGAAAGAATGGGGAGGGGGCATAAATATACTGATAGGCAATTAAAAATATTACTCTTCTACATTAAAAAAAGAAAGATACAACAATCACAATAATTTGTTGAACTTTCAAAAGGAGAAAACAGAACTGAAGTTGCTAGAGGTGGGAAAGGGGAGGGGGAGGGTGGTTACTGAGAAATTGATAAAGGGCCACAAGAAATAATTACAGTATGTAGTGTTAAATATACTAATTATCCTGATTTGAGCATCACATATTGCACACAAGTGTTAATATTCAATGCTGTACCCCACAGATATGTACAATCGATTATGTTTCAATAAATAAAAATATTATTTTTCAAGTTGCAGAAAAATACTGGTTAATATTCAATTTTCTTAAAATCTAAGATTGCATAAATGTATATACATAAACACCCAAGTGTACATATATTATGGTATAAGCATAGAAAAAGACTGGAAAGTATATTCCAAACTGCTAACTTTTATAGCCCCAGGGAATGGGGTATGGCAAACTTGCTTGTTTCCCTTTAAAACTCCAGTATTAGTCGCCTTTGTCAAACTGAGTATGTATTACCTTAGAACTGAAAATTAAAAGCATAAAATTAAAATTTTTTATTTTATTTTTGAAGCAGCTTCATGGAGATATAATTCATGTATCATACAATTTATCCATTTAAAATGTACAATTTCATGATTTATAGTATATTCAGAGTTGTGCAACCACCACCACAATCAATTTTACAATATTTTCATTACCCCAAATGGAAACCCTATACCCTTTGGCCATCATCTCTCTATCCCTCTGTTCCCCCCAGGCCTAGGCAACTACCAATATATTTTCTGTATATAGATTTGCCTGTAGACATTTCACACAAATAGACTTGTATAGTATATGGTCCTTTGTGACTGGCTTTTTTTCACCTAGTATTATGTTTTCAAGGTTCAACCAAGTTGTAGCATGTACTCTTCAATGCCAAATAATATTTTATCACGTGGACACATCACATTTTGTTTATCCATTAGTCCGTTGATGGACATTCTGATTGTTTCTGCTTTGAGCTATGAATAATGCAGCTATGAGCATCTGTATACAACTTTTTGTGTAGGCATGTGTTTTCATTCTTCCTGGGTAGATACCTATGAACAAAATTGCTGAGTCATATTGTAACTCTAACCATTTGAAGAATTGCTGCTCTGTTTTCCAAAGCAGCTGCAGAATTTTACATGCCCACCTTCAATGCTTGAAGATTCCATTTTCTTAACATCCCCTAGCACACTTCTTATCTGTCTTTTTTTATTATAGCCTTCTTGGTGGATGGAAAGTGGCATCTCATTATAGTTTGATTTTCATTTTTGCATTTTTCTGAGAAGTAATAATCCCATTTTAATTTAATTTAATTTTTCATTTTAAAATTTAATCATACATATTTGTAGGGTACAGTGTGTTGTTTCAGTAATGCATCTAGTATGCAGTGAACACTTAGGGTAGATAACATATCCATGCCCTGAGCATTTATCTTTTCTTTGTTGTGATTACAGTCAAGATCCTCTTTTCTACCTATTTAGAAATATATGATATAATATTATTAGCTCTAGTCAGCCTAAAACACCAGACTTGTTCTTCCTATCTACCTGTAGTTTTGTGCCCATCAATCTACCACTTCCATTCTTTCTCCCTCTGCCCCCTTTCCCATCCCAAGTTCCAGTAACCATTATTCTGTTCTCTACTTCTATAAGAACCACTTTTTGTAGATTTCACATATGACTGAGGTCATGAGGTATTCGTGTTTCTGTGCCAGGCTTAAATCACTTAATATGATGGTCTATAGTTCCATCCGTGTTGCTGCAAATAACAGGATTTTATTTTATTTTTTTAGCTGAATAATATTCTATTATATACATATATGTATGTATAGATAGATAATAGATAGATAGATAGATAGATAGATAGATAGATAGATAGATAGATAGATAGATAGATCACAGATTATTTATCCATTCATCTATTGATGGGCATTTAGGTCGATTCCATCTCTTCGCTATTGTGAATAGTGTTTCAGTGAACATGGGAGTGCAGGTGTCTTTTTGATATATTGATTTCATTTTGTTCAGGTATATACCCAGTAGTGGGATAGCTGGGTCATAAGGTAGATCTATTTTTAGTTCTCTGTGGAACATCCATATTGTTTTCCACAACTGTACTCTAAGGAAAGTAAAAAAAAGTTTAGTCAGGCTCACTTACCTCACACCTGTTACAAATGGGCAAGATTTAGCACATTCACTAGAAACAAGTTATAAAAGTAGTGTAACTGCGCATGTGTGCCCATTTACTGATTCAACATGATTGTTGTAATTATGTAATGCTTGGCTTGTGGCCGCTATTGTGTACTGAAAGTGTAAAAGTAACTGCTCTGAACCTCTGGTCTGCAGAGCATGGAAGGGGGCAGAGCGTGGAGGTTCAGTGGAATAGAGCCAGAGCTCATGTCTGAGAATAAAGTATGTCTGTGCAGCTAATATCTGAAGAATAAAATATGCCTACCTTGCTTAAAGCTGCCAGAATCTTCTTTCAATTGCCTGACCCATGGCCTGCACAGGAAAGGGCAGAAGGATCTGAGATTCCAGCCCAACATGTACCAATTTACATTCCCACCAACAATGTAGGAAAGTTTTCTTTTCCGCGTATCCTCAACAGCATTTGTTATATTCTGTGTTTTTAACAATGGCCATTCTAACTGGAGTGAGATGATATCTCATTGTGGTTTTAATTGCATTGCTCTGATGACTAGCGATGTTCAGCATTTTTCATGGCCATTTGTATGTCTGCTTTTGAGAAATATCTGTTCAGATCCTTTGCCCTTTTTAAAAATTGGTTATTTGATTTTTTGCTGTTGAGTTGTTTGGGTTCCTTATATAATCCAGATATTAGCTTCTGATATGTAGTTTGCAGACACTTTTCCCATTCTGTAGATTCTCTTCACTTTGTTGATAGTATTCCTTGCTGTGCAGAAGCTTTTTAGCTTGATGTAGTCCTATTTCTGTATTTTTGCTTTAGTTTTCCATGCCTTTGTAGTCTTACTCAAAAAAAAAAAAGCACTGCCCACACCCATTTCATGTAGCATTTCCCCTATGTTTTCTTCCAGTAGTTTCTTAGTTTCAGGCCTTAAATTTAAGTCTTTTATTCATTTTGAGTTGATTTTTGTGTATGGTGACAGACAGGGTCTAATTTCAATCTTTTGCCTGTGGGTATCTAGTTTCCCCAGCACAATTTATTGAAGAGACTGCTCTCCAGTGGATTCTTTCAGCATCTCTGCTGAAAATCAATTGGTTGTAAATGTGTGGGCTTGTTTCTAAGTCTCTCTGTTCTATTGTTTTATTAGTGTGTTTTTATGCCAGTACCATGCTTTTGGTTACTATAGTTTTATAATATATTTTGAAGTCAAGAAGTATGATGCTTCCAACTTTGTTCTTTTTGTTCAAGATTGCTTTAGCTATATGGAATCTTTTGTGGTTCCATACAAATTTTAAGATATTTTTTATTTCTGTTAAAAATGTCATTGATATTTTGATAGGGTTTGCACTAAATCTGTAGATTGATTTGAGTAATATGGACATTTTGACAATATTAATTCTTCCAGCCCATGAACATGGTATATCTTCTCATTTATTTGTATTTTCCTCAATTTCTTTCACCAATGTTTTATAGTTTTCACTGTAGAGGTCTTTCACCACTTTGGTTAAATTTACTCCCAGGTATTTTATCTTATTGGTAGCTATTGTGAATGGGATTGCTTTCTTGATTTCTTCTTCAGCTATTTTGTTATTGACATATAGAAAGACTATTGATTTTTGTGTGTTGATTTTGTATCCTGCCACTTTACTGAATCCATTTATTAGTTTTAGCAATTTTTTGGGTGGAGTCTTTAGAGTTTTCTGTGTATATGGTTGTGTCATCTGCAAATAGGAGTAGTTTGACTTCCTTCTTTCCAATTTGGATGCACTTTATTGCTTCCTCTTTTCTTATCACACTGGCTAGTGCTTCTAGTACTATGTCAAATAAAAGTAGAGAAAGTGGGCATCCTTGTCTTATTCCAAATCTTAGAGAAAAAGCCTTTGACTTTTGTTCACTCAGTATGATATTATCTGTGGATTTGTCATATATGACTTTTATTGTGTTGAAGTATATTCTTTCTATATGTAATTTGTTCAGTGTTTTTATCATGAAGGGTGTTGGATTTTATCAAATCTTTTTCTGTGTCTATTGACATGATCATTATTTTTTCTCCATTCTTGTATTACATTTATTGCTTTGTATAAATTATATCCCTGGGATAAATCCTACTTGATCATAGTGAACGATCTTTTCAATGTGTTATTGGATTCTGTTTGCTAGTATTTTGTGGAGAACTTATGCTTCTATGTTCATTAGGAATATTGGTCTGTAGTTTTCTTTTTTTGTTGTGTCATTTTCTGGTTTTGATATGAGGGTAAAGCTGGCCTAGTAGAATGAGTATTCCTTCCTCTTCAATTTTCTGGAAGAGTCTGAGGAGAACTAGTATTCAGTTCTTTATTTTTTATTTATTTTTTTTAAAAAGGAAAACATGTTTGAAGGCTTTATTTACAGAAGCTTTAAAAACAAGCAATACTCTCTGTTATGCAAATAATATTTTGTTTAAAAAGGACCACCCAGTTACAGCATTGTAATATCATGAATTAAAATGTACAAGGGAAACAAACCAATGTAGCTAACACTCGGAGATTTCTAATATTACCGATTGAAGTGAAAATAACACACATTATAACTTGTAGTCCATCATTTTCACAGTTGAGTTAATGATTACCAAGAAGTCTTCCTATGCATGCTCTGGTCTGGTCACATATTCTGCATAGCGAAACATTTCACAGTCTCTTTTGTCAATATATGAAAAATAGATTGCAAAGATATACAACAAAAAATAAACAAGCATTACACTTCTCAGAAATCTGTATTACATGTATATGTGCATATATATATATACATTTATAAATATTTAGTATGCTGTTGTTTTGCACCAAATCTTTGCATTATTTATCTATAACAGCGATGAAAGCCACAAATTTTGTCTTCTAATTTAATTTGTTACAATATATATATAAAAACTTGTTATCTTTGGATTTTAATAAAATTAAATTGTGTAATCAACAAATCAAGAGCTTATAATATGGCTACAAAATAAAAAAAATAAGAATAAACAGTAATCAAATAAAAAGAAGCAGGTCAAGGGAATGTGCTATCATAAAATAACTATAGCTTCAACATCATGTATACCAGTTTCCTGGCAGATACTAAACATGCAGTCACAAGGGATTTTTCCTGAATGGTGTAAAGCTTGTTTGAAAATTCTTCAGTCACAGAGCAGCCTACACATGACAATTAGGAAGTGACAGACATTAGATGTGCTTAGAAGATTAAACATTATGTACAGAAACAGTAGCTACTAAGCTCCTCAGTACTTTCTTGTCTTTTTTGTTAGTCTTGCTGAATCAACAGTTTGCACAATGAACATACTATGTTCTGTGGGTCAAAAACAAGTAAATACTGTATAAAGTTGGCTAAGAGAAAGAAAAGCCAAATTTCTGATAAAACAGAGGATTTGAGTCAGTTACCCTCTAAAGTGGGGTATACCCATTCCTCTGGGTATATTCCCAGCAGTAGGATAGCTGGGTCATATGGTAGATCTATCTGCAATTGTTTGAGGAACCTCCATACCATTTTCCATAGAGGCTGCACCATTTTGCAGTCCCACCAACAGTGTATGAGAGTTCCTTTTTCTCCACAACCTCACCAGCATTTATCATTCAGAGTCTTTTGGATTTTAGCCATCCTCACTGGGGTGAGATGGTATCTCAGTGTAGTTTTGATTTGCATTTCCCAGATGCTGAGTGATATTGAGCATTTTTTCATGTCTGTTGGCCATTTGTTTACCTTCCTTTGAGAAATGCCTGTTTAGCTCTTTTGCCCATTTTTTAATTGGGTTGCTTGTTTTTTTCTTGTAAAGTTGTTTGAGTTCCTTGTATATTCTGGATATTAATCCTTTGTCAGA
>NW_007728022.1:166270-167555 GCF_000696425.1 Galeopterus variegatus | reverse complement strand
TTTTAATTGGGTTGCTTGTTTTTTTCTTGTAAAGTTGTTTGAGTTCCTTGTATATTCTGGATATTAATCCTTTGTCAGGTGTATGTTTTGCAAATATTTTCTCCCACTCTGTTGGTTGTCTTTTAACTCTGTTAATTGTTTCTTTTGCTGTGCAGAAGCTCTTTAGTTAGATAAAATCCCATTTGTTTATTTTTGCTTTGGTTGCCCGTGCTTTTGGGGTTGTATTCATGAAGTCTCTGTCCAGTTGTACTTCCTGAAGTGTTTCTCCTATGTTTTATTTAAGAAGTTTTATTGTTTCGGAGTACTTTCCATCTATACCTAACTTATAGAGGGTCTTTGTCATGAATGAATGTTGAATTTTATTGAATGCTTTTTCAGCATCTATAGAAATGATCATATGGTCCTTGTGTTTGATTTTATTAATATGGTGTATCACATTTATTGATTTGCATATGTTGAACCAGCCTTGCATCCCTCGGATGAATCCCACTTGATTGTGGTGAATAATTTTACGTATGTGTTGCTGTATTCTGTTTGCTAGTATTTTAGTGAGGATTTTTGCATCTATATTCATCAAGGATATCAGCCTGTAGTTTTCTTTTTTTGTTTACATCTTTACCTGGTTTTGGTATCAGGATGATGTTTGCTTCACAGAATGAGTTTGGGAGATTTGCGTCTGTTTCAATCTTTTGGAATAGTTTGTAAAACTACTATTTGAAAACAAACAAACAAAAGGCTATCTATAACCCAAGGAACCAACAAACACAGAAAACAAACAGTAAGTCAGAAAGCAACGAACAAAAGACACCTAAGACAACCAAGCAATAATCAATAAAATGCTAGGAATAAATCAACACTTTTCAATAACAACTCTTAATGTAAAAGGCTTAAATTCCCCATTCAAAAGACACAGACTGGCTGACTGGATTAAAAAGGAGGACCCAACTATATGCTGCCTTCAAGATACCCATTTCGCCCATGAAGACTCACATAGACTAAGAGTGAAAAGATGGAAAAAGATTTACCATGCAAATAGAAAAGAAAAACAAGGTGGAGTAGCTCTTCTTATATCTGATAAAATAGACTTTAAACTAAAATCCATAAAAAGAGACAATGAGGGACACCATGTAATGATAAAAGGATTGATCCATCAAGAAGACATAACAATCATAAATATATATGCACCCAATATTGGAGCAGCCAGATTTATAAAACAAACTCTATTAGACCTAAAGAAGGAAATAGACACTAATACCATAATAGCAGGGGACCTGAACACCCCACT
>NW_007728022.1:153721-165753 GCF_000696425.1 Galeopterus variegatus | reverse complement strand
ATGAAATTGAAACATAAAAAACAATACAAAAGATCAACAAATACAAAAGTTGGTTTTTTGAAAAGATAAATTAAATTGACAAGCCGTTAGCACGGCTAACTAAAAAAAGAAGAGAAAAGATCCAAATAACAAAAATTAGAAGTGAAAAAGGAGATATTACAACTGATTCATCTGAAATAAAAGGAATCATTCGAGACTACTATAAACAACTATACACCAACAAATTTGAAAATCTGGAGGAAATGGATAAATTTCTAGACACACACAAGCTCCCAAAACTGGGCCATGAAGACGTAGAAAATCTGAACAGACCAGTAACAATAAAGGAGATTGAAGCTGTTATCAGAAGGCTCCCAACAAAGAAAAGCCCAGGACCAGATGGATTCACAGTAGAATTTTACCAAACATTCAAGGAGGAATTGACACTGATTCTTTTCAAGTTACATATTTTAATGGTGCCTATCTCTTATACTGTTGTTGTATTTGTTATTGTCTTTTTAGGTTTGGAGCTTTCCATCAAGTTTTTCAGTTCATGTAATGCATTCTCTATTCCCAGAATTTCTATTTTTTTAAAAATTGATTTTTTAAAAATAGTATTCCTTTGCTCATTTTCTCATTCTGCACCTGAATTGTTATCCAGATATTATTTAATTTTTTATCCATATTTTCTTGTTACTCCCAGAACATCCTTATAAGGATTTTTCTGAATTATGTCAGACATTTCATAAATCTGCTGTTCTTCTGGGTCAGTTGCTAGTGCTTTCTTTGTTTCCTTTGGTGTTGTCATATTTCTCTGCTCTTACTCCCTCTTTGTGTCTTTACTTTGAGGTCTGAGCATTTTAAGAGACTGCTACCTCTTCTGGGTTTTGTAGGTGTCTCTGGCGGTATTAGACCTTTACTCCTTTACTGGTTAATATCAGAGCTTTGTCTGATATTAACAGGTTTATGGTTTTTTTTTTCTTTTTAATGTATTTTGTAGTGGATTATTAGCTACCACCACCACTTAAACTCTGCTCTGGAACTAATTTGTTGTCCTGTTGTTAATTCCTGAACTGGGGGAATTTCCTGCAGGGACTGGAACTTGAGCTCTGTGGTTGAGTTAATTGATGTTTTGCTGCTGATTCTAAAACTGGTGAGAGCTTTTTGTGTGGTCAGATTTTAATTGTTGGCCTTTTAGTCACTCTGGGTCTTGTGAGGTCATGACAGACACAACTGGGACATGTGAACATTCTGACCCAGGACTGCATCTTTCCTTCAAACTGCACTACTGCAGTTCTATCACCCTGACCAGTCTTCACTGTGTGACACCCATGCCAATTGGCAGACAAATCAACTGCCTATGGTATACCCCATGCTCCCCTGATGATCTGGCCTTTACCCTCACTTCCAATGTTTTCCATGGGACAGGCCCTGCACTGGTCCACAGCCAAGATTCACTGACCTCTCAATGGTTTCTTCCTCCTGTTGGCTGTGCCTCACCACACCCTGCAGTTCCAGGAGAAGTTTGCCAGTGGCTTTGCTGGTGTGGAAGATGATACGGTACACTCTGAAGTATGCTTCTTCCATGCAGACTCCAAGAAGATACACGCAAAGGGTGCCACTCTGGCTTTGTTGTCTCCTGGTAGCTGTTCCATGTGCTGGCAGCTGCTCACCACTTTGCACTATGCTAGTGCAGAAGCAGCCAAGGCTTAGAATGGTTGGAGTGGTCCCTCCTTCCTCTCACTGTAGCCTCTCATGTTTTCACAAACTCCTCCTCTTCCCCTGAGCTCCAGCAATCTCAGGATGGCAGTTTTTTCTTTTTAATAGTTGTAAATTGATTGGTTGTGAGGGGAACAATGCTGGGGGTTGTCTATTCTGCCATCTTGGTCAGCAATTATAATAATATGTTGAACTTTCAGAAGGAGAGAGCAAAACTGTGGCTTCTAGAGACAGGAAAGGGGGAGGGCGAGGGAGGATACCAAGTAACAGGTTAACACACATAACATAGCTAGTTAAGAAAAATAAAATCTATTGATGAACAGTCGAGCTAGGCACCAATAATTAACAAACTTTACTGCATGTTATCAAATAACTAGAAGAGAGGAGACTGACTGTCCTCAACACGAAGAAGTGATTATGCTTTGTAATGATGAATATGCTAATTATCCTGACTTGATCATCAGACATTGTACATAGGCATTGATTCTTAATTCTGTACCCCAAAATATGTGTATCAATTATGTTTTGATAAAAAAAATCGTTCTCTTAAAATGACTGTGCAAGGCGTTCATACTTTTATATCAACACTGACATTTTCATTCAACGGAAACTTAAAAATTTATATCTGTAGCTTATGAACATTAAGGAAAGTGGAAGAGTCCGTTTTTATCTTCTGCTAGCAATAAGCAAAAAGAACGTATTTATATGGTATATGCAGAATATCCTCACCATTTGTGTTCTTCCTGTAAGGAAAAGGTCATGGCATCTTCTGGTATTGCTTTCTCTTTTTCTTCTTTAGATGGCAACTGCATTTCACTCATCATGCTGGAAGCTTCCTTGCACACTTAGTGCATTATCTCCCAGACCTGAAGAAGGCAGTTGATGTTTCTTCTTTTCTTTATAAATACAATTACCTTTCCTGTGTTTTCTGCTGCTTCTTTTTCTGTTCCTTCAGTGTTTCCTGATGCAACTCCATGCACATGTCCTTGTCTCCAGTGGCATGGTCTGGGATATGTTCAGTATTAGCAGCGGGATTGCAGATCTTGACATTCTCTCTTTTTTTTTTTGTCTTTTTTCGTGTCTGGCAACGGATCGCAACCCTCGGCGTCGCGCCTGCACCTCACTCAGCCAGTGAGCGGAACCAGTCTGTAAGTGGGATCTGAACTCTCGGCGGGAGCGCCGCCGCACTCCCAAGTGGCGCACTGTAGCAGTGCGCCACCGGGCCGGCCCCGACATTCTCTTCATACTTAGAGTGTACAGTGGTCCAAATGTGTCCTTTTGTGAGGGTTCCATGTCCTAAGCATACCACATAATCTGAAGGTCTTTTTTTTTTTTTTTTGGCTGGCCAGTACAGGAATCTAACCTGGACCTCAGTGTTATCAGCACCATGCTCTAAGCAACTGAGCTAACTAGTCAACCAGGAAGAAGATATTTTTGACAGTCACACTCCTCCAGGATACTCTATGCTTTTCTTGGCATGTCCTTTTTATTGACCTGAGTGATTTATTCATCAGCTTCAGTATTGTAGGTTTTTACTAGAAAATGCACTTTAGACACCTTGTTTTGGGAAAGCAACAGTGTCTTTGCCATTGAAATGGAGGTAACATTGTATCAGAAAAACTTTCTTCAGTACAAGTAACTTCATTGGATTTTTTCTTGCATTAATGCAGGAGTCTTCATTTTCATTATTGTTTGGGGCCATTCTACCAAAATTTGAATCTAATCTTGACAATTAATTGAATCTGGATCTGAATCCTGCTAGGATTACTATTCTCATTTTGTTTTTCAATTAAGGAAAGTATTTCTTTTTTTCCTTCTCTTTCTTTCGTCTTTCTCTTTCTTTCTTTTCTTCCTTCCTTCCTTCCTTCCTTCCTTCCTTCCTTCCTTCCTTCCTTCCTTTCTTTTCTTTTTCTTTCTTTCTTTGTGTGTGGCTGGCCAGTATGGGGATCTTGACCTTGACCTTGGTGTTACAAGGCAGCACTCTAACTAGGAAAGTATTTCTATCTCTCGTGTCACAATTCTGTTCAGGCCTTTTTTAACATCATTATCAAACTTACTTGCATTCCATCTTTCCTCTTTTTGGCCTTTCCCTACTGAACACTTCATTTTCCTAGTCTCACCCTTTTGGGTGATAATTTACATCTTCTGTTGATTAATTCATTTTGGGGCTTCTGAGCTTTCTGCCTGCCAGATTCATTTTTGAATCTTCTTTTACAGTCTTTATGAATTATTTAAATGTGGGCTCTTCTATCAGTCCTCTATCACAAACATCAAGTGAGAGTAGACATATTCATCTGCTCTTATATTAATGTTGGGAAATTTTGGTCTAAATTGTTTAACACTTCTAAAATTATTTTTAATTTCTGTGTTATACATCAAAATTTCATGAGGTTTTTCTTTTTTTTTTTGTCTTTTTCCGTGTCCGGCAACGGATCGCAACCCTCAGTGTCGTCCCCGTACCAGACCGGGACCAGCAACGGGATCGCAACCCTCGGTGTTGCCCCCACGCCTCGCTCAGCCAGTGAGCGGCCGGTCCGTATGTGGGATCCAAACCCTCGGGCGGGAGCGCCGCCGCGCTTCCCAAGTAGCGCACTATCCAGTGCACCACCGGGCCGGCCCTTCATGAGGTTTTTCTAGTAGTAAATAGAAACTAAACTTTCTTTCTTATATCCCTCTTCTACCACTTTCTTAGTTATAATTTCTGGTGATTTAAAGTCATATTCCTACTGGATTAATAATGTCATAAAGGACATGTGTTGGCAATATGAGAATTTATTTTTCCTTATCTTCAATTTCCAAAGGGATTTTAACCAACTATTTTTTAAAAAAATCTTCTAGAAATCAATATTTTTGCTTCTTTGGTTCTTTCAGACATCTATTTGCCTTTGTAAACACATGTCGCTGGCCCTGGGAGAGTGGTAGCATTTATTGCTCCCATTTTCTGGACCAACTCCTGATAATCCTCAACCGTCAAGGTAAGTCCACAGAAGAAGTAAAGACATCTGCTCTTTACCCTGCTCCATGGGCATTTACTTCCTGGTGGTCCCCTTCCTAGGGCTGCCAGATTTAGCAAACAAAGAGATAAGACACTAAGTTAAATTTGAATTTTAGATTAGAAACAATTTTTTTCTTTTTTTTTTTTTTTAGTTTAAGTATGCCCCAAGTATTATGTGATTTCCTAAAATTCAAACTTAACTGGGTAACCTGTATTTAATCTGGCAGACTACCCCTTTCTCTCCTGTCTCTGTGACTTGAGAGCCAGCATGGTGGGCATCACAATAATGCCCTTGGGATATGATTAGGACTGATCTGTGCAATTTCTGCTCAGATAATCTGTGTCTTTTGGCATTAGTCTCTGTGTATTAGTTTCCTAAGGCTGCTGTCACAAATATCACAAACTAGTGGCTTAGAATAACAGAAATGCAGTATCTCACAATTCTGAAGGCTGAAATTCCAAGATCTCGGTGTCAACAGGGCCATTTTTCTTCTGAAGATACCAAGGAAGGTTCTGTACCAGGCCTCTTTCCTAGTTTATGGTAATTCCTTGACTTTACATTGAGTTCTCCCTGTCTGCATTCCTGTCTCTTTATGTGGCGTTTTTTATTTTTAATTTTTTTTTTTGTCTTTTGTCTTTTTCCATGTCCGGCAACGGATTGCAACCCTCAGTGTTCCCCCCGTACCGGACCGGGGACCGGCAACGGGATTGCAACCCTCGGTGTTGCTCCCGCGCCTCACTCAGCCAGTGAGCGGGAACCGGTCTGTATGTGGGATCTGAACCCTCGGGCGGGAGCGCCGCCGCGCTTCCCAAGCGGCGCACTTATCCAGTGCGCCACCGGGCCGGCCCCTTTAATTTTTTTTATATATACAAGAACACCAATTATATGGATTACAGGCCCACCTTACTCCAGTATGACCTCATCTTAACTAATGGCATCTGTAATATGACCTCATCTTAACTAATGACATCTGTAATGACCCTATTTCCAAATAAGATCATATTCTCAGGTACTGGGGGTAGGATTTCAAAATATTTCTTTGAAGGACATAATTCAACTGGTAGCAGATTAGGAGAGACATTTTTAAAACTCAATTTTCATATTTACCCTGAGCAAGACAACAACCCAGGGACCTAACAAGTCCATGTAAGTTAAATATTTAAGCAAGTAGATGCATTTTTGTGTGAAATAAAAATCTGTTCATGAAACATTAAACACATTAGTTAGTCAACAATGGGATGTTGCAAGTATACAAAAGTAGAGAGTAGAGAAGTTTTAATTACATAGGAAATATCTGTATTATGTTAAGTGAATAAAGTTTACATAATTCATTCAATTAAAATATTTTCTGGGGGGCCGGCCCGGTGAAAAAAAAAAGGAAAAAAAAAATATATTTTCTGGCATCCTCAGCTGTGTGGATGAGTGTTCACGCTTCCAATCTTCACACATGAACTTACAGTCCAGAACAGAAGACAAAAACTGATAATTATTCAGATTATAAATTTGTTTCAACTGTAACTATAATTGATGTGGTAAAGAAACATAGGGTGCTATCAAAACATATGTACTTGGAAAGATTAGTGGGCAAAGAATCTCAGGTATTTTTATGAGACTATAACAACTAGTGCTATTTTCATTTTGGAAAAATCCACTAATAGAGCATGAATTTATTTATGTAAAAAATTAATGGTGGACATATGTAAAATCAGTGGTGGACATATGATTATGTAAACAGTGAATGGTGGATATAAGCTGCCTCACAAGCTTTGGGAACAATATATTCATTTAAAAAATATTCCTAAATAGTTACTTGAGCATCACTTACTTTAAATGACTTCCCATAGCACTTAGAAGCTAGAGCAAGGAGTTCAGATTTTATGCTAAGTTCTCCCTTTCTAGATCTTGTTTTCATCTTCGACCTAATCTCTTACCATAGCCCTTCCACTCTAGTAACTTGCTACTCTCCATTCATAGTGGTTTTTTGTTTCTCCAACATGCCAAGTTTGTTCTGGCCTCAGGGCCTTTGCTCACGGTGATATGTCTATGTAGAAAGCTGCTTACTCAAATCTTGTACCAGGCAACCTTCTATTTATCATTGGAGAGGGCATCTGTGGCAACTATGATAGCTCTCTACGTCAAACTCACTTCCTTCATATTGCGTTTTTATTGGTTTCACAGCAGTTTCAGTGTCTGAAATCATCTATTTTGCAAAATCTTTTTTTTATACTCTGTATCTCTTCCCAACAGAATAGTAACTCTATGACAGCTAGCATTGGGAATGTAATTAGATGGGGAAGCACATTTTCCAAAAGCTTCACTTATTCAACAACTTTAAGGTATTTTGCTGGCATAATGCTTGTTTTAAGATTGATGAAAGATTACAAGAGGAAACAGTGTAAAAACCAAGACCAGGAAGAGATGGAGAGCAGAAAAGAGTGGTCTCTCACCAATGATGGCTGTCGAGGATTGAATTATGTCCCCCCAGAACTCCCTGAAGCTTGAATTGTGTCCCCCAAGTCTCATGTATTAGAAACTTGGCCCCCACTGTGACTGTTAAGAGGGTGGGAAATCCTATTATCGTAACTGAAAGGTGGAGCTTTAAAGAGGTGATTAGATTGTAGGACCATGCCATAGGGAACAGATTAAAAATGGTGGCCAGGGGTGTGGTTCTGAGGGCTTTAAAATGAGAGTGAATGAGAAGCTCTTCTCTCTCTCTCTCTCTCTCTCTTTCTCTCTCTCTCCTCTCTCTGCTTCCACCATCTTGCAATGTGACATCCTTGGGTCACTGTCACCACCACTAGAGGGACTTTGGACTTCCCAGCTTCAGAAACTGTAAGCAATAAATTTCATTTTCTTTATACATCACCCAGTTTCAGATATTTTGTTATTAGCAACAGAAACAGACTAATACAGTAGCCCAGGCCCTGCCAGACATATGACTTCACAATTTAAAACCTGGTTATGCCTCTGCTTGGACTCAATACAATTTTTTTGAATGAATGAATGAATGAATGAATGAAAGAATAAAATGTTTATATTCTCTAGGGGCAATAAGTTCAGTATTTTCTCTTGAAATCACTGCACCCCATTCCCAATCATTTTAGAGCCCTTCACGCTTCCTCTGTCTAAATGCTTCTAACCACTGTCTATATCCTGCTTCTAAACCATGAGAATCTATAGAGAAAACAGACAACATCTTTTTCTATACTAAACCAGCTTCTTCTGCTGTAAGAACTAATCCTAAAAATAATATTTCTGTTTCACAGTTCAGACAGAATTTATTTAAAGTCATTGTTTTGGCCTAATAAACTTTGCTCAGGAGACTTGCTGTCAATCAAACAAAGACAAGGGAAGTTTTACAGTGGGGAGTAGAGGGGTTTGTGCACATGCTGTGTTTACAGTTTGACAAATGCTCCATGCACACATCCCCAGAATCAGGTGGATTTCCTTCTTTTTTCCTTACTCACTGAAACTTAAATATTTGATGTGTGAGATTCTGTTCAGCTAAAAGAGGCTCAGTGCCATGTCTGGGTTAGTACCCTGCCTCAGGACATGAACAAACTATTAGGAACTATGGAGTTATGTGTATATAATGTTGTCAGTACCAGCTGTAATAATCAGTGAGCTTTTTGTTTTATTCTAGTACTTAAACCAGCATCTGCTGTATCTTCATAATAGAAATGAATGGGATTTCAAACTGTATTTTTTTTATGTATTCAGCTTTGTGTTTGAAGATCAATACTGTTGTACACTTGATTGCATCTCATTGTTACCAGTCAGTTTTCCCCACAGGCTCTTTTTAATTTGCTAAAATTAGCTGCAATCAGAGCTTCTTATTCTTGTCTATACAGCCCACATTTAAATTAAAAATGAGTTCTTCAAAAATAGTTCACTGCTCCTGGCTATGTTCTGCTCACTGTCAACACATACACACATATACACAGAAAAAAAAAAAAACAAACATCCAGGCAAACAAATAAACAATGAAAATGAGAAGAGCAGATCAGAGAATATTTCATAAACATGAAAATTTCATAAACTTATGGATATTATACATTAGAATATGTGAAACTTGGGTAAATGGAGATTTTCTTGGGTCTAATGTAATACGTTCTTATATTGCTGCTTGAGAAATCTCTATCGTATTTGTCTCCTGGCATTGGCTCATCTCACTTTTACTAACTTTAAAAAAAGATAAGAAGAAGAAAATATTTAGTACTTAATACTCTTTCAATTTTGGTCCACACCTCATTAAGATAGACCAAAAGACTTTCTTCATGTTTAAGTTCAACAGCAGGAAGTTTTACTAAGAAACTCTATTTTAGAACGTTTTAATTTTTAAATTTAAAATATTCCTTACACCTTTACAGCATAGACTCTTTCCTTTGCTGCTAATTAGTTTTTTTAGTCTGATCAGTATCTAACCAAGTATGTTCTAAATATATTTAAAAATTTATGTTGGAAACATTTAGGCTTTGCAACATTTAATTTATCTGAAGATATTTAGTCAACAATATATGTTGCCTGTGGCTATCTATAATATATTTTTAAACACTATTAAATTTCAATGTATTTCTTTTTTATTTAAATTTAATCTTGGAGAAAGTGTGTTAAGTTTTCTGCACTTTAATATACATATCAACTTTCCTTTATACATTAGAGATAAATGTCAGTTTCAAAGAATATTCGTTTATAAGGAATTGAAACAGAGGGTTGGAAGAGAAACAGTGCATAAGCTTAACTAGGAGATTCATTACCATAAACAATATAATGAGAAGAAATTAAGTTTATCACTATTTTGTACGTTTTTCTTCTTAATCTTAATTACAAGAGTAAATGGCAATTATGCCAATTTTCGTAATATTTTTAAAAAGCTTTTGTCAAAAGCATGACATCAACCAGTTTTTAGGAAAGGTTTTTTTGTTTGTTTGTTTGTTTGTTTGTTTGTGACTGCCAGGTATGCGGATCTGAACCCTTGATCCTGGTATTATCAACACTATGCTCTAACCAACTGAGCTAACTAGCCAGCCCTAGGAAAAGTCCCTGAAAAAATAAATTAGAATGTAAATGGAACTGATACTCATGCAATCAGGTAACATGCAACTCATCTAGAGTTCATTCTAGAAATGCCTTTTGCTATTGGCACTTATTTAGCTAACACTGTAGGGTGTCTTTTGGAGTAATGACCACTTTTTGGCAAGTTGTGGATGTTTATCATCATCACACTTATGCTACTCCTGGTTTTCAAGTTGCCATCTATTTTGATGACTCATTTCCACACGTGGTTAACATAATCATACCAAAATGCATCACACTTATGCTACTCCTGGTTTTCAAGTTGCCATCTATTTTGATGACTCATTTCCACATGTGGTTAACATAATCATACAGAGATCCTATATACAAACATAAAGCAGTTTTATAAGAAGCATTGCCTACATTTATTGAGCACTTACTATGAGATAAGCACCATATAATTTATTTCTTTCAACCACTTTATGTGATAGGGACTCCCATGTTCCATTTGATGATCACAGAGCACTTAACATTAACTTTGGTCTGCATGATACATATAGAAATGCTGAAATTTGAAATGAGACAGTCTGAATATAATGTCTGCAGGTTTAAACACTAAACTACACCTGTTTGAAGTGATGACTAAATAAAATATGCTTGCACTATTTCCTTAGCCTAATATTATAGTGCCTTGCTCATGGTAGATGTCACATAAATATTTCCTGAATGTATGATGAGAATGGAAAAAATGTTCAAGTTGTATATCGGGGGAAAGCCAGTAAGACTGGCTTTGCACCCAAGTTTGAATCTTACTTGTTAGCTATGTGACATTGGAAATGCGAACTTACTGTTGGAGTTTTGATTTATTCATGTATAAATTGGCATACCAATGCTTATTAGTAAACAGATTAAATCATTCCCACTTTTGTACCTTCCACTTTCAAACTCTTACAATTATTTATCTTTATGTCTCTCTCTCTTAGAAAAGGATAAGTTCTTGTAGGATAGAAACTGTCTTATCTATATATGGTCATGTGTCGCTTAACGGCAAGATTATGTTCTGAGAAATGCACCCTTAGGTGATTTTGTCATTGTGCGAATTTCCTAGAGTGTATTTACACAAACCTACATGATACAGCCTACTATACACCTAGGCTGTATGGTACAGCCACTATAACCTTATGGGACCACTGTTGTATGTGTGATCTGTTGTTGACTGAAATGTCCTTATGCAGCGCATGACTATCATTTAGAATCCAGGCAGTGTTTGACACATGGTAGGCATTCAGTAAATAATAAGTGAATTAAGAGTTTAATTTCGTTTACTTCAATTCGTCTGGTTTTAATTTGCACCTATCTTATCTCAGTGATTACTCTAATTATGTTTTCCTTTTCACCAACCTGTGAAGCAAATCTATACAACAAATTGGGTAAATGACCACATTTGGTACACCTGATACAACATTGTCTGTGCTGTGAAAATTCTGATGTCCCTAGTTTGTAGATCAAAAGGTCATAGCCCATTACCTAAGATGAATCTTCTATATACAAGGTGTGACAGAACAACAAGAAACTTTATGAAAACTCATCTTTCTTTTTTGCCTTACTCTTTGTCCTGTCATAACCAATTCATGTCTATTATGTTTTGCTGCATCAGACAATTTCAGTGTCTTGTGACTGTTAGGAAAAAAGCAATAATACATAAAAAAAAAGAAACACTGGATAGCTGTTGTTTGACAAAAAGCTGAGTTTTTGCTAAGTAAAAAGCCCAACAGGCAAATCATTCTTTGAAATACAAATACCAGGTGTATGTTGCATTTGAAATACAATGCCAGGTGTATGTCACATCTCACATCAGAGTTTTAAGCAATCTTTCTGCTATGAACCTGAAGACATGTTGCATTTTAAAAATGATTACCACTATTTGTTGCTATTCTCTTTTACCTGGAAAATCTGAGTTAACCTAGAAGAACATCGTTATTATAATAACCTTGTTTGATGTGGAGTTTCCAGTTAAAAAAACAGAAGAGAAAAATAGAAAAGAAAGAAAAACACCTTTTATTCCTGTCTTATTTTATGATGCTTAATATAAATAACTTTGGCATGTGTCTGTGCAGTGGTGGTTTTGGACACTTTAAAATGCTGGAATGCCCCCTCTTTCCTCATCCACCCCATCCACATGCTGGTTTTGCCTCTTCTCTTCTTTGGAAAATTCTCATAACTTCTGGCTTTCATCCTCGCCTCCAGTATTGCTTTCCTCTGTTCCATGTTCCTCATTACTGCCAGAGTTATCTTTCTAAAGCATCTCTCTCTGGGCCGGCC
>NW_007728022.1:152600-153516 GCF_000696425.1 Galeopterus variegatus | reverse complement strand
GTTCCATGTTCCTCATTACTGCCAGAGTTATCTTTCTAAAGCATCTCTCTCTGGGCCGGCCTGGTGGCGCACTGCGCTAGTGCGCCGCTTGGGAAGCGCGGCAGCGCTCCCACTGAGGGTTCAGATCCCACATACAGACCAGTCCCCGCTCACTGGCTGAGCGAGGTGTGGGAGCAACACCGAGGGTTGCGATCCCGTTGCCGGTCCCGGTCCGGTACGGGCGCAACACTGAGGGTTGCGATCTGTTGCCGGACATGAAAAAAGACAAAAAGGAAAAAAATAAATAAATAAATAAAGCATCTCTCTCTAAGGCTCTCTGTGATTGTGGGTTATTACTGCTCTCATTTTATTTCCCACTACTCTTAGTTTTGCTCACTTGTTTGAGTCATACATGTTGATTTTTGAATACACCCAGCAAGCTCCCACTTCATGGCCTTAACACTTACTACTCCCTGTTCAGAAAAAAACTCTCCCCAGACAGATATGTGACTTGCTGTCTCAATTTATTTTAGGACTCTGCAAGGTTACCTCACTGGGGAGGCCTCCTTAGACTATCCTGTACATCAGAGGTTGTGAATGATGGTCCACAGCTTAAATTTGCCCATTCTCTGTTATTTTTATGGCCTGTGAGCTCGGGATGTTTTTACATTTTCAAATGGATGAAAAAAAAAAAATCAAAAGTAGAACAATAGTTTGTAACACATGAAAATTATACAAAATTCAAATTTCAGTGTCCATAAACAAAATGTTATTGGAACATAGTGTCTTAGTTCATTTTGTGCAGCTATCACAGAATACCACAGATTGGGAAGTCTATAAACAGTAGAAGTTTATTTGGCTCATGGTTTTGGAGGCTGGGAAGTTCAAGATTAAGGGCCCACATCTTTGGATGAGCTTTCATAAACACAGAGAAAAG
>NW_007728022.1:149914-152224 GCF_000696425.1 Galeopterus variegatus | reverse complement strand
AACATTCATACTGAAATGCAGTATTCGAAAAAATTCAGAGATTATATGGATCGCCATATCTGCCACTCAAATCAGAGATAGAATACTATGGCACCCAGAAGTCTTCCAGAAACTCCCCGACTCATTCTGCAACCTCTATAACAACCGTTTTGACTTATAATACCATAAATTAATTTTGCCTCTATATGATCCTTTTATAAATAGGATCATACTGTACATAACTTTCTGTGTCTGGCCTCTTTCACTCAACATTATATTTGTGAGATATATCTATGTATTTTCGTATAGCAATACTGCATTCAGTTTAATTGCTTATATTATTCCATTGTATAAATAAACTCCAGTTTAAAAAAATCCATTTTACAATTAATGGCCATTTTAATTTTATTTAGCTTTGGACTATTACACATAGTACTACTCTGAACATTCTTGCACATCTCTTTTGGTGCACACATGTAGAAGTAACTTCTGCTGAATGAATATCTAGGGGTGTAATTGTTAAATCACAGGGTGTGCAAGTCAGCTTTGGAAGATACTTCCAAAGTGGTTGTACCAATTTCCACTCTCTGGAATTGTATACGTGTTCCAGTTGGCCCACATGTTCACCAACTTTTGGTATTTTCTATTTTTTAAACTTTAGCCATTCTATCTGATTCTTCCCACCAGAATGTAATCTTCATGAGAGCAGGATCTTTATTTATTTAATTAATTACCATATCCACAATTTCTTGAAACTGGAAGTAGTCCACTGGCATTGAATGAAAGAATGCTTGAGTGATAAAGCTGTAGCAGAAAGTGCAAGCTTCATTCCAGAGTCTAATGTTCTTTCTCTGCTGGCCCTAACTCACCCCACATTGAATTGTTATAACATCTATTTATATTTTTTGCAATGTCATTTAAATCTTTATATCATGAATGTATATATATATCATGAACATGTATATATATATATTTGGGGGGGGGGGTTATTCCTCCTGATAGAACCAGGGTTTTCAACCTTGGCACTGTTGACATTTCGGACCAGATAATTCTTGGTTGTGAGAGGCTGTCCTGTGCATTGTAGAGTGTTTAAGAGCATCCCTGTCCTCTACTCATTAGATGTCGGTAGCACTGCCTCCCAACCCCACCATCCCCACTCCCCAGTAGTGACAACCCAAAATGNAAAAAAAAAAATCAAAAGTAGAACAATAGTTTGTAACACATGAAAATTATACAAAATTCAAATTTCAGTGTCCATAAACAAAATGTTATTGGAACATAGTGTCTTAGTTCATTTTGTGCAGCTATCACAGAATACCACAGATTGGGAAGTCTATAAACAGTAGAAGTTTATTTGGCTCATGGTTTTGGAGGCTGGGAAGTTCAAGATTAAGGGCCCACATCTTTGGATGAGCTTTCATAAACACAGAGAAAAGTATCACATGGTGAGAGAATGCATGAAAGGGGGCGAAAGGGAGTCGAATTTGCTTTTATAACAAACCCAGTCCCATGATAATTAATTCATTCATGAGGGTGGTGCCCTCATGACCTAAACACCTACAATTAAGGCCCTGTTTCCCAACACTACTGCATTGGAGATTAAATTTCCAAACCATGAACTTTGAGGGATGTTCAAACCATAGCACACAGTCACACCCAGTCATTTACTTATTGTTTATTTCTGCTTTTGGGCTACAATGGTGGAGTTAAGTAGTTGTGAAATAGACCATATAGCCCTGCGAAGCCTAAAATAATTACCATCTGGCCTTTTACAGAAAAATCTTATCAGTCCGTGCTGTATACAATATCTGATGCACCAACCTGTCCCTTTCTAACTCCCTTGCCCTGTTTTACTTTTCTTCCTAGCACTTATCATTGCACTTTTAAGTAACATTCATACTGAAATGCAGTATTCGAAAAAATTCAGAGATTATATGGATCGCCATATCTGCCACTCAAATCAGAGATAGAATACTATGGCACCCAGAAGTCTTCCAGAAACTCCCCGACTCATTCTGCAACCTCTATAACAACCGTTTTGACTTATAATACCATAAATTAATTTTGCCTCTATATGATCCTTTTATAAATAGGATCATACTGTACATAACTTTCTGTGTCTGGCCTCTTTCACTCAACATTATATTTGTGAGATATATCTATGTATTTTTGTATAGCAATACTGCATTCAGTTTAATTGCTTATATTATTCTGTTGTATAAATAAACTCCAGATTTAAAAAATCCATTTTACAATTAATGGCCATTTTAATTTTATTTAGCTTTGGACTATTACACATAGTACTACTCTGAACATTCTTGCACATCTCTT
>NW_007728022.1:147677-149431 GCF_000696425.1 Galeopterus variegatus | reverse complement strand
TTTGTTAATTTTACCATCTTTGCACTGTTATATTCGCATTTGGGGATAAAAATCATAGCAGTAATCAGAGCAGATGGTAATGAAAAAGTAATAGTGACTTCTTGAAAAATACAAGAAGAAACCAATTTATATGTGCCTTTCCTCCTTTGATTTTAAAGTGCAGAATCAACAACATAAAGTGCAAAAGAGATTGTATTTTTCAACTACATTTTTTCAAGTGATATATACATTGGGTTGGTGAAATTACATTTTTTATGCAAAGAAAGGCAATTTACATCTGACTTTAAGTTTTTATTGATTCTGGGATACTTTGTTATTAGGCTTCTGTATATTTTCTAAATTTACCAAGTAAAATGAAATATATTTTGACTTACTGTCAAAAACTACAATTTTGATAGTGTGATGCAAATTTTCTTTTATAAAAATTCTGGAGCACTTGAAAGCAGTGACCTGACAGATGAAGAAAGACAACTGCTCACTTTCTATTTTTCTTTACCCCCCAAATTTTCTCTGTTTGCTTCCCTTTTTTAAAGGTCATTTTCACACACCCACAAAGCAACTCAGAATGATAATTAAATTACGGGTCTCCTTCATTGTGTATATTTAATCTATTGCCAACTAGAATTGAACTTCAAGCCTTTTATTGAAACATCTCAGATTTAAAAAATTATCTGTGATATGTGCTGCTAGTTTTCTACCCACCATACATTCTCTCCTTTCTTACAACTAGATCTTGACATTTTTAGAGTGGTGATGAGGCCAGCTTAAAATAAATAAACCAAAAATCTTACATATCCCTTGCAGATGTAAGTGGACATGTGTTACAATTTTGACCAACAAAATATAATCAAGAGTCACTGAGTAGGGCTTCTAGGAGAGCTCTTAAATTTATTTAAGTTTGTTTATTTTTCATTGTACATGTTTATGGGGGTACAGTTTGTTGTCTCAATACATGCACATATTGTATGTGATCTAATCAGAATAGTTAGCATATCTATCACCTAAACATTTATCATTTCTTTGTGCTTATAACATTCAAGATTATCTTTTCTGGCTATCTGGAAATATACAATGCAATATTATTAGCTATTTTCACCCCAGGGCACCAGAACTTATTCTTCCTACCTATTTGTAACTTTGTGACTTTGTACCCATCTATCAACCTTTTCCTGTCACCCTCTCCCCTTCCCTTTCCCTGCCTCTGGTAACCACTATTCTACTCTCTATTTCTTTCTCTTTTTTTTCCCCTTGCTTTTAAATTTATTTTTCTTAATTGACCCTGATATTTGTATTTATTTNTTTTTTTCCCCTTGCTTTTAAATTTATTTTTCTTAATTGACCCTGATATTTGTATTTATTTATGGATACAATATGATAATTGGGTGCATTCATACTGTGTACAATGAGCATATCAGGGTGCTTAGGAAATCCATCACCTCAAAATTTGTCACTTCTTTGTGTCAGGAACATTCAACATCACCTTGACTAGCTATTCCAGGATACACAGTACTCTGTTGTTAACCATAGTCTCCCTGTACTGCGACAGAACACGGATCCCATTCTTCCTATCTAAAAGAGATTCTTTCACTAGTACCTGCTTTTGGCCCTTTGACCTTCCCCTTCTTCCTAGTCAACCTTGAAGGTAAAGCAGACATCTTTCAACAGAGGTAAAAAAATCCTGGGGACAAAAAGCATGTGGTAATTGTCACTGAACAGGAAGAGAGAAGAATGCTGGTTCCTGAAGGCATCATAAT
>NW_007728022.1:139069-147001 GCF_000696425.1 Galeopterus variegatus | reverse complement strand
ATGTGGTAATTGTCACTGAACAGGAAGAGAGAAGAATGCTGGTTCCTGAAGGCATCATAATGCATTTGAACTAGGCTGCCTTGTTATACGAGAAGGTAACACTGTTATTTAAGCAACTTTAAATTGTATTTTCTGTTATGTTCCACTGGACCAATCTTTACCTGATAAACCATGTATGCACCATGTCATAATCTTATGACAGGCCTTGTTCTTGTCTCTCCTGGTCTTTTCAGAAATCTCTTTTCTCCTTATTCTTGAACATCAAGGAATTTTCATATCATCCTATCCAGCAGCGGCATTGCCAGAGTTGCCGTTTTCACAGACTGCCTTCCCTAGGTAGCCTCTATACATTTCAATTTTGGTCTTCCACTGTATTTGACATCTTCTGCTTCAGACGCCTGCTCATATTTCAAAATGTTTCCATTGTCTGCTCATGCTTTGTCTAGAGAAGTATGGGGATTCTCAGCTGTCTGCCTGTATTTAAGAGTAGGGCCCTAAAAGATGGATTGGAAATTCTAGGCACAAACTTCACATCCACTTGGGCTTCACTCTAGTTTAAAAAGACAAGGCTATTTCTTTTCTTTGGAGATCCTCTAATGTCAACATTTTTATCTCCTTTTTTTTTTTTTTTTAAATTCCCTAGGAATAGCACTTCTATTTCCTGCATGGAAATAACCCCACTACTTGCATCTTAAGAACCACAGGGGAAAAGGCTGAGTAGTCTCAATATTCATTTGGTAAACTTTTTCTTTTCTTATTTTCAGTATTTTATCCACCTCTTCTTTGTATCTCCACTGCAGGGATCCTCTGTTTTATCTGTTCCAGAGAATAAACTTCAGTATTCTGCAGGATGGAGAACAGGTGGTTGACAGGCTGGCTGAATGGTGTGGGAATGAAGCTCTTTGTAGGGGAGTTGTCTATCTGTTTCTTAAACAGCTTCTTATTCTATTACCACCAAATATCAGAGGCTTTGCAGGTTCTCTGCTATAAAACATGCTGCTTCTTTGCTGTCCCATTGTCAGCCTTGATTTGAGCTCGAATGGGTCCCTTAGTCCGTTATCACTCATTCGCTTGCTTTCCACCTCCAATATTTTGTTGTTACTGTCTCCTCTCTTGATATTTTTGCCCTATAGGTTTACGCCTTAAAAGAAAACAAAACAAAACCTTTTGTTGTTTTTATGGGGACTTGAGCAGAAGTAGAAGTTAATACATATTCATAATTTCTCATCTTTAACAAGGAAATTATTCTTTCATTTCAAATTTTTTATTATTAATGTAACAGAAATATGTATTTGTAGTAAGTACTGAAACATACTTAAATCTGATTGTTAACATTAGCATATTTCTTTTGAATCTATTTTCTCTACACACATTTTGAGTCTATTTTCTGTGCACCATATATAAATTCAATACCAATTTTAATATATATGATGTTAAGTTTTAAATATATGTAAATATATAATATATAAAATAAACATATAAATGTGTTTAATAAATATATTTTTAAGTAAAATATCATGAATTTTGTAGCTGCTAAACTTTCCCATTGTATCATGGGCATTGACTCATAAAGTAAATCATTAAATGGAACATGATTTTTAATGGCTACACAATGTTCAATCTTGTAAATGAACACAATTTGTTTGAAGCATTCCTTTCTTGTTGGATGCTAAGATTACTTTGCGGAATTTAGTTTGGTTTTGATGAGCATCCTGCTTTCACCTTTGCTCTTCTCCACAAGTGGTTCACCTACCTTGATCGAATTCCTATTACGAAGACTTCCTTGACCTCTGCATATTGACGGAAGAGTATGGCAGTATATAGCAATAAAAATTCCTTCTTTTTTTAAACCTACACGGGCTACTCAGCTTGAGCAAATTTTTATGCTCTCCATGGGGTAGTGTGGGCATGCTGTTTATATAAATACCAGTTTATTTGACATTCCCATAGTGTACAAATTGAGATTTTTTTCCTCCAGAACAGCTGTGCTTTGTTTCCAATAAGACCCCACGTTCCATTTCTCTTACTGCAAACACCAGGTAAACTCTATAAATGGTGAGCATTTCTCGAGTCTGAAGACCACTCTTGCCACTTAGGCATTGTCCAAACTGTGGGCTGAAGGTCAAATCATTTAATCAGAATAAAGTTGTTTATCTTTTTGAAGCCTCGCTTTCCTCCTGCAAAAGCAAACATATATCTCCTCTCTACCATCAGAAGATTGATAACAGTCAAATGAGAGGAGCTAATTTCGAGTTATCCATTAAGTATTCAGGGACGGTCACAGAAGTCCAGAGTCCTGGGAACAGGAGTTATCTACTCTTAATTTCTCTAGCTCACATGCCAATTCCTTTGTAACCTCCTCACCTCTGTGTTTTCACAGTGTTTTCCTCAGGCACAGACAAGATTATCTGATTTCTCTGGAGTCCAGGCTGTGAGCTCCTTGAGGGCAGGGATTTTGTGTCTTAAATTCTTATTCTGTAATCAAGTGCCTGATATACCAAAGACCTCAGTTAGTGATTTTGAATTAAGTTTTAAGTGGAAAGTGCTTTCAAAGGGCTTTATAAATGTAAGGTACTTTGTAATAATGTGTTCTCTGTAGGGCTATGCAGTGTACAAAGTACTTTTACATATACTATTTATTCTCTTATTTGATCTTCCCGGTAATCCTGTAAAGGCAGATATTAACATCTTTATTTTACAGAGAGGACTGGGAATGAGATAGGTTTTGGGGTAAGAAATGAAAAAAACTATTAAGTACCTTCTGCAGTTCATGTGACTTATGTAAAGGAGTCCCTTGGTTTTTGGGTGTAAGATGGTGCCTCTCGCAGACTGTCAGTTTGACAGAATGAGGCTCATTTCTTTAGTACCATTGAAAGCTTAATAATCATCTGATATCTTATCATTAAACCCTTGAGCAAACTAAGACATAAGAATTAAATAATTTAATGTGGTCCTTTTAGAAAAATAATAGCCATATTCTCTTATTATAATAAAATGTTTCAATGTTTGGTTCTTGTTTATAATTTGTTCTCTCTAAACTGGTAGTTTCCACTTGATTTTGTATTTCTTCTATTTGTAATCTCTTCACCTTTAAATGATCTTTTATCTTTCCTTAAAACAGCTGACAATACTGTTTTTCACTTCAGAACGTTTTCATAATTACATTTTTAGCCTTGAGGGAAAAATTGTATACCTCATCAAATCCTCTGGCTCTGTAACTAAGTGACATCAACAGCCCCGAATACCACTTGCTGGTAATAATAACTTACTTGTGAATTAAAAAAAATAAAACTGCCTTATGGCTTCTGACAATGTTAAATTCTGTTTACATTGAAGCATTTTCCACAGTGTTTCGATATGTGTTTCGATATTGCAGTCAGTCGGTAATATGGACTTCCTCAAGTGCTCAGCTCCAGTGAGAGGCCTTGGCCCAATGGTGAATATCAACCAACACAAATTTAATTGCTTTCCATCTTCTGGTGCAAAACTATTCCTACAAGTGATAACACATCGGTGTTGTTGTTTGGCTTTGTTTTTACAAGAATCTTTTTTTTTGTGAATTCAAGACTTTTCGGTAATGTATTTTGGCTGGGCTAGGCTATTTTCTCACACTCTGCAGGCAAGCTGATTTTGTGAAGAGCTGTGATTAGGGCTAGCTTAGGTAGACCTGCCAAGTAGCTGCAATGAGTCTTTCTTCTGACAAATAAGCTACCACCAAACAGATACATATGGAAAAGCCTCTGTTAATTTTGGTATTGATCAAACTTCTTTCTCCTTTATAATAGTTGGGATTCACATTGTGCTGATGTTGCAGTAGTCTTATTTTTCCTTCCGAGAGGCAAAGGGAGAATGCGTTGGAAGGAATTCTGACTACACTTACACGTATATGTATTGCATACAGTCTGATACACACGCAACATGATGCTTTTTGCTCCACTTTCCCTATAAATCTTATACTTCAGCCAAACTGGAAGACCAGCTGTTCTATCAACAACCGTTTGGATACTAACATACCCCTGCCTTTCTTCATGCTCCTTTCTCCTCAGAAATTCCTCACAAGCCTCATTTTTCGATGTCCAGCCCCAATATCACCCCCTTTCCATAGGCTGTACTGCTCAATGCCCCACGCTTGTTCCTTATGAACTGCCTTGTTCAAGTAAAGAAGGTTTAAATGGTCCTTCATTAACGACAAAAACCATTCTAATATATTATGATTATCTGTTACTACACAGACTAGATTTATAAATTAGGCAGTTGGGGGCCTTCAGTTCATAATCATTTTCCCCAGGTCACATTTTCTGAATTTGAGGGATTTGTGGGATGCTGGTGAGCTAGTCTGAAATTTCTCAAAAGTCGTAGCTTCCTAAAGTCATGGTATATTTTGGACACAAGACATGGTAAAAAGAGGCTTGTCTCAAGCACATGTGCTGTGTCCCTGTTAAGAGGTTTATCTGATTTTGAACTTACATGTGGCAAAATGCTGGAGAGCTGGGCTGTAAACTTTTGGGTGATAGAAGTTAATCCACATAATCTTTCAGAGCTGAGGAAGTTGGGCCACATAGATTTTGAGTTGAAAATCTAGCTTGCCCAGATCTGAGCAATGTAAGCAAAGGAGAATTAGTCTAAGATTTACTAAACACTCACTCATCTTTTACCTAGTTCAATCCTTGATGGATATAGGTAATCAATCCTCAGTCTATCTTTCTAACAGAGAAAATAGGGAAACATATCCTGTGGACCTTCTCTTGTTGTTTTATACACAATTACTTGCATGCAATAAAACATTTCTATACATGCTAAGAGTAAAAAAAAAACCCAAAACAAAAAAAAACACTAACCTATTACTAGAGAAAACAAAAAGAAGTAGAAAAGAAACAAAAGGAAAAACTATAAATAGTGTCAAGATGATCTATTGGAGCAAGAGTATATAAAAAATAGATTAATACATTTTAAAAACAGGAGAAAAGTGTATAAATATAAGAAGGGATGTAGATATCTTCAGTGAATTGGAAATGACCATATAAATACTTAGGACTAAAAATTACAATATGTTATAAGAACTCAGTACATGGATTGGACAGTAGATTGGACGGATCACGTTACAGAATTACATACCTGGAAGACAGGTTAATGGAGAAATCCCCATACTGAAGCACAGAGAAAAAAAGCACAAAAGTAAGAAGATAGGAGCTTTGTGGAATATATAAGAAGCTCTAACAACCGTAATATTGCAGTTCTTGAGACTGAAAAAAGAGAGAATGGAATAGAAGTACTATTCAAAGAGTAGTTCGTTGGCAATTTTTTGGAAAGGGAGGATTTTATTCCTCTTGTTCAGAGCAGGTCACGTATTTTTCAGAGGCAGTTTATTTTTTTTCCTTGGATTTTTGCTTTTCTTCAGATTGTGTCTTCTCTAAAAATCTATCAACAAGTTTGCTTATTTCTTCTTCTTCCAGTTCAGATCTTCTGCTGTTCTCCTATACAAAGTTTTTAATTTTGGTAATTAGACTTTTCATATCAGAAACTTTTATTTAATTCTTTGATATGATTTCTGTGTCTTTATTGATATGAAGAATGACTTTGTCTGAGTCCGAATTTTGTTAGGAGTTGTGCTTAGTCCTTTTGAGCCAGTAAGAAATTCTTTAATTTGTTCTGTTTGTGTGTGTGTGTGTGTGTGTGTGTGTGTGTGTGTGTGTGTGTGTGTGTGTGGAGTCTTTAGGATTTTTCACAAATATGATCATGTTATCTGCAAAGAGAGATACTTGTACTTCTTTTTTTCCCATTTGGATGGTTTTTATTTCTTTCCCATGTGTAATTGCAGTAGCTAGCTCTTCCAGTATGCCAGTGAGTAGAAGTTAGAAGAGTGGACATCTTTTCCTCGTCCCTGATCTTAGAGGAAAGTGTTGGTTTTTCATCACTGAGTATAAAGTTAGCCGTAGGCTTTTCACATATGGTTTTTGGACAAGGTTGAGGTCAATTTCTGGTATACATAGTTTGTTGAGAGTTTTTATCATGAAAGAGTTTTGAATTTTGTCAAATGATCTTTATCAATCGAGATGATCATGTAACTTTTTTATTCTTCATTCTGCTAATGTGGTGTATCACCTTGATAATTTGCATATGTTAAAACATCCTTGCCTCTCTGGAATAATTCCCACGTTGTCATGGAGTATAATCCTTTTAATGTACGGTTGAAATCAGATTGCTGTCGTTTTGTTGGGGATTTTTTCATCTGTTTTTCAGGGCTATTGGGCTGTCATTTTCTCTTCCTGTGGTGTCTTTCTGTGGCTTTGGTATCAGAATGGTGCTAGCCTCATTAAATTTGTTTGAAAGTATTCCCTCTTCTTCAGCTCTTTGGGAGAGTTTGAGAAGGATTGGTGTTCATCCTTAAACGTTTGGTGGAATTGATCAGTGAAGCCATCTGGTCTTGGGCTTCTCTTTGCGGTGGGTTTTTGATTATTTATTCAGTCTCCTTATTTGTTATTGATATGTTCAGACTTGCCAATTCTTTTGATTCAGTCATGGTGGGTTATATGTCTCTCACCACTTATTTATTTATTCTAGGTTATCTAATTTGTTGGTGTATAATTTTTCATAATAGTCCCTTACTATTCTTTTTATTTCCGAGGCATTCATTGTAATGTCTTCTCTTTCATTTTGGATTTTATTTATTTGAGTCTTTATTTCTTAGTTAGTTTAGTTAAGGACTTAATCAATTTTGTTTATCTTTTTAAAAAACCAATTCAGTTTTCTTGATTTTTTTTCTATTGTTTTGCTAAATTTTATTCTTTTCTGCTATAATTTTTGTAATTCTCTTGTTTCTGGTAATGTTGGACTTAATTTATTTTTCCTTTTCTAGTTCTTTGAAGAGGAATGTTAGGTTGTTTTTGTGATATCTTTCTTTTCTTTCAATGTAGTTGTTTATTGCTAGAAATTACTTTTGCTGCATACCACATATATTGGAATGTTCCATTTTCATTTTTGTTTGTCTCAAAATATTTTGTAATTTTTATTTTGATTTATTTTTGACCCAGGGGTTGTTCAAAAATACTGTTTAATTTACACATATTTGTAAATTTTTCTGTTTTCTTACTGTAATTGATGTCTAATTTTATTTCATTTTGTTCAAAAAATATAATTGGTATGATTTCAGTCTTCTTTAATTTATTAAGAGTTGCTCTGTGATGTGACATGTGATCTATTCTGAAGAATGTTGTATGTGTACTTGAGAAGAATATGTATTCTACTAATGTTGAGTGGCACATTCTGTATATCTGTCAGGTCCATTTGTTCTATTGTGTTGCTCAAATCTGTTGTTTAATTATTGACTTTCTGTCTGGATGTTCTATCCAATATTGAAAGTGGAATACTAAAGTCTGCTACTATTATTGTAATGTTGTCTACTTCTTTCTTGAGACCTGTCAATGTTTGTTTAATATATTTAGGTGTTCTGATATTGGGCGTATGTTTGTAATTGTCATATATGTTTCTGATGAATTCACCTTTTATCATTATATAATGACTTTCTTGGTCTCTTGTGACAGTTTTTGATTAAAAGTTTATATAATCTGTTATAAGTAGGTATCCTTGTAAAAGGGAGAAATTTTGTACACAGGGTAAATAGTAGGTGAAGATTGGAGTTATGCTGTCACGAAATCAAGAAACTACCAGAAACTAGGAGAGATGCTTAAAGTATGTCATTACCTCCCACCTTTGTAGGGAATATGCTCCTAAAAACACCAGGATATTGGACTTCTAGTCTTCGGAATTGTCAGACAATAAATGTCTGTTTGTTTAAGCCACTCATTGTGTGTTACTTTGTTATGGAAGTCCTAGCAAACTAATACAGAAATTAAAACCATCGTGGTCAGATTTGGTCCCTTAAGAACTAATTGTGGTGAAAGATGTAGAGAAAAAGAGAAATCCAGTGAGGGA
>NW_007728022.1:127442-138069 GCF_000696425.1 Galeopterus variegatus | reverse complement strand
GTCTGTATGTGGGATCCGAACCCTCGGCGGGAGCGCCGCCGCACTCCCAAGCGGCGCACTGTAGCAGTGTGCCACCGGGCTGGCCCTTAAGTTCACTTTCAACAGTGCTACATTATTAATAATCCATTTCCAACACAGCAAAGATTGATACTCTAAAATAATTACCAAGTTTTGTATATGTCAAAAGAGACATGGAGAGGAAATCAGCATCTCACAATTTTATGCTGAATTACTCACTAACTACTAAATTACTCACAATTTAATGGTGGTTTCTCAAAGATTTCTTCTGGTGGTCTTGCTTTCTTCTCTTGTCATTTGGTGAAGTAGCCTGCCCTTTATTTTACTTAATTACTTTACCCATGTAATCAAGGTACTCTTCTCACTTTCATGAGGAGAATAATGTTATGCTTGAAACAAGTCCCCAGCTACCTATCTGCAATGAGATAGCAAGGACTAAGAAAAATTTCTGATCCTATATTAAACAATCATTAAATGGAGAATTCTGGTTTTACAACTTAAACAATCATTATTGAAATTTGATAGTATTAACAACTTGTAAAAACAAAGACAATGTCCATTTTCAGCTGAGTGTCCCATGCATTGATGAGGAATTTTAGAAAATCAGAAAGTTAGAAAACAATGTAGACAACAAAATTCAAATTATTAAATGCATATGGATGTTTGAAATATGTATCCATGACTTTAATTTTTGAGCTGAGTGTCAGGTTATGTTTTATCATAATTTTATGTGTTTCCCTCCTCTAAAGACTCTCCTAAATATACACTTTATTTCCCCAGCAGTGTTGGCAATGTGCTGTAGGAGAGATGAAAACAGTATAGTGATTAACCTCGATTGGATTGAGGATTTCAATCAATAGGAGTTGAATTAATGGACTCTAGAGCTAGATTATATGGATGAAAGCTACAATGATGGGAAACTTAAAAATGGGGAAAAATAGAAAAGTTATTTGAGTCCTCTATAAATTTGGTAAGTCTAAGAATAAACGTCATGGTTGACTATTTAATATGTAGTCATGGGTGGCTCAATGATGAGCATATCTTCTAAGAAGTGTGTCCTTAGGCTATTTCACCTAAATGTGAACATCAGAGAGTGTACATAAATCTAGATGGTATAGACTATTATGCACCTAGGCTGTACTGTAAAGCCTATGGCTGCTAACCCCCATCATCACAAACATGGGAGCGATGTGTTGCAATATGACGTTATGACAGCTAGGACATCACTAAGTGATAGAAAATTTTCAGTGTCATTATAATCTTATGGAACCACCTTAGTATATGTGGTCTGTTGCTGACTGAAATGTCATTAAGCAGAGCATGACTGTATAAGAGTTAGAACGGTCAAAGGATATGGCCGTATGTCGATTGCTGAAGATCATTAAAAATGAGTTGTATAGGAAGAGAAACCAAACCGAAACAAAACAAAAAAACAACTGTGTGCTGTGTGGGTTGACCACAGGCTTGGTAAACACAGTGAGACTATGGACGAAATTATTGGCAGAGAAGAAAGTAGTAAATCATACACCCAGTTCTTTGTGGTTTGTGCAGGATTGATTTGGAATGTTGGTGTAAGAATAGGAAGAAGGGTAAGTAATGGACATGAGATGGCTGCCACTTTTCTGGTTTGGAAGTCAAAGCAAATGATGACCAAACATCTGTTCTGCAGGGCATCTGGGGATTCTGAGAATGGAAAATTCCCCTCTGTGGACTGCACTTGTTGAGATACAAATCTGTATAAGACCAAGTCAAAATAAGGACTCTATGGAGGGAAGTGTGAATGGAGAAGAGGTGGTTGTTGCCTTTCAGGAAAGGAAGATTCCATCAGTGACAGGAAAATGCTTCCAGGGTCAAAAAACTTAGAATCTAGATAAAAGAAAAATTAAGGAGAAATGTGTCCAGGGTCCAGGACATGGCAGATGCTGAATCTGGCATCTTTTATTTTTATGTGACCTACTATGGGAAGTGGTATTTGACCATGTATTTTAGATCCCTCCTGGTATTCCTCTGTTTTCTTTATTTTCCAACTAGGCTAGCAGTTCTTAATCTCATTACTTTAATGATCTGATTACCATAATAATCTGATGAAGACTGTGGGTACTCTCACTAGCTACATAAAAATAGGCATTTTATATGTAAAACATTGAATGCAATTTTTATAGATGCCTGGAGTATATCTTTGCCCCAAACCTCTGCCTACATTTATGTTCTAGCCTATTAACCTTTTTAGGCCTGTATCATTCATTTATGTTTCCCAAGTGTGCAGCATAGCGTCTGCATATTATGTGGTTCTATTCATGTTTTATTCACAAACCAAGCTGCAAATCAGTATTGCCAGCCAAGTCCTGTGCTAGAACCAGATTTCTCATTTCCACAAGTAAGTGATAATACATTTGTATTATTTAGGTAATTTTGTACTTGTATTTTTATGTGAGATATGTCTACATAATTTTATTTATGAGGTAAATATATGTGAAGGTTGATCTTACGAGCTGGTTACTTTACACTCCTAAAAATGACAGAGATCTTGATGCCTTTGCCCCAGCACAGCAACATGACCTTCCCCAAAGCTTTCCTCCCTATTTTGGGGGTTCACTGATTTCCTTTTCATTTCTGCAGGCACTTGGTTTTGCCTTCAATATTTCCCATCTCCAGCTGTTACTTTCCCAGCTACTTCGATATGCTTTTCATTTTATATGGCCAATGCTTTGAAAAATGTTACCTTTCTTAGGAGTATAATCCAATGTGGACACCTTTGAGTAAATTCTGTCTATCAACCCAAGGTGCTCCCCCATGAATTCCACTACTGTTTATTGTTTTATTAAATGAAGGTATCCATTACAATAGATAATAATCATTCTGAAAGTCAATTGATGCTTTAACACTTTGCAGTCTGCTTGTTTGGGATGAAGAGAGGACAAGTAATGATTCGTTGCTCAGAACAATATGCAAGGAACTATACTTCAAAAAGTTTGTGGGAAAATGAAATTAAGAGGTAATATGAATCTTTGCATGAACTTTTTGATTTCCCCTTGTATGAAGGGCCATAAAAATAATATAAAATTTTTAATATATCTCTTCTGTGCAATGTGATCACATAATTATTCATTTAAAATTGAAATGAAGAACTATTGCCATTTATTCCAAGTCAACATGTGTAAATCAAGATTCCCTCATCCAAACAAGATATATGTTCACCATTCCATTAAGACCCTTTTGTTTGAAATTTATTGTGGACATGTTCACAAATAGACATATATTTAGAGAACAGTTTAATGAATCCATTTGCCCTTCGGGTTCAGTAACTATCAACCTGTGGCCAATTGTCATTCTTTTGTACACCCACAGTCTGACTGTGCCTCACCAGTATGTAAGAGCAAATCCTGTGCAGTATGTTGAGTCATGTCTTTAGGCAAACACTAATCCCTTTGAACCTACTCCCTGCTCTTTTTCCTCCATCCTGGCCCACTTATAATGCCAGCTGTCTCTTTTTCTTTCAGTTCTGTGTTCTGACTGATTGACTCTGCCTGAAGACAGACAGCTGAAGATCAATGCTGTATACACCCAACTCAAAGGGAGCAGAAAGATCAGCAGAGACTCCGGCACCCCCGTCTTTCACTCTTATCAACAGCTCCATCATGGTGGCTCCATAATAGCTGTGGGTGAGGCCCTGGCACCTGTGGGGATCATTCTTTTCCTGCTCTGGCTGGGTGTATTTCTGCTCCTATTCAGATGGTGCAAGATTGGCACTCTCAGCCTCTCANCCACTACATATTTAAAATGTAATATCTTGGATATCCTTTGTGAGAGAGTTCAGTGTGCAAATGTGACAGAAATTCCTCTTTTGAAAGATCATTCTGCTCTGCATTGGACTCGCATCAATGGTGTCACCTGCTGGAGTACCAACTACCATTTTGGCATGACCATACCTGATATAGGTGATGTGAAAGGTGGCACAGAGTGTGGTGCAGAACACGTGTGCATCCGCAGGCGGTGTGTTCCTATGTCACTTTGGAACAGTTCTTGTTCACCTGAGACCTGCAATATGAGAGGGGTCTGCAACAATAAACATCACTGCCACTGCAGCTCTGAATGGGACCCCTCCCCTGACAGCCAGCAGTGGAGGTAGTGCTGATAGTGGCCCACCCTCTCGGAGAAAAGTGGAACCTGAAAGGAAGGTGCCCAAGAGGAGCTACCTGATGATGCCACTTTGGATTCCTGTTTTGCTTTCTTTTCTCTGTGTTACTTTTGCTTTGCTGAATGCACAAAATTCAAGTGATGAAGATGAGCAAAATGTTCAAAATTCGCCTCAGAAAGAACAGCAAAATGCTCAACCTTCACCTGATGAAAAAGTGAGAAATATTCACCTCAAAACATAAATAAAAATATTCCAACTTAACCTAAGAAAAAAACAGGAAAAAAATTTTTACAATTTCAGAGCATAAGCCCAATTCTTAATGAAATTTCTCCTTTATTAACTTTTAGTGTATTGGCAATAGAAATGTTATTGCATGTGTCAGAGACTTTTGACAAAAGCTCGGGGATCTATTATGTTTCAGGATCATGAACGTGAGCCATTAAGTAAAGGGAATTCCCAGCATATTCCTACCTTTCATTATTATAAGCAGTGTTAGTGGTTTATTTTCATGGAGTTAGTCTCTTTGTGTTTCCTGAGCAAAGGCACAGCTCATGGCTGGGGTGTGTGTGTGTTTTAATTTGCTGTCCCTCAACTCCAACCTCCTTACCCTTTTTGCTCTGCTCTGTCACATGGGGAATGGGAATCTTCACGTTGCATTTCTTCTTTGNTAAGAGAAGGAAAAAAAGCACAACAGTCGAAGCTTCAAGAGAGTGAAAATTCCACTCTGATGTGAAGCTATCAGCCCTATGAGGGCTGGTCAACCTACAAATGGATTATTGAAATGACAGTGGTGTTGAACAATGAAAAATTTCTTTCTCAGCTGTGTAAAACTACGTACTTGGTATTGTCCATGAAGTAAATATCCCTTATAAATCAGTGGAGCTGGACGTGTGTACATCTGTCATTGCAATCTGGAGTAACAGAAACTACATGGAAGGAGTTGGTATATTTTGTTGCTTTTCTTCATTTTGTAATTGGAAGAAAGGGAACCTTAATACCTGCCTTCATCATAATGCTGCACATTTTTCTGTGAGGTGCAAATTTACTAGATTTATCTGCATAGGCAATCTTGCGACAGTGTGTAATTACAAATCACATTGTGCAGTTAATACATACATGTCCAACACATTTTATTTTGCAATAATTGTGTAACATGAAGTTGGTTATAATTCAGGTATTGCTCCTGATACTGACACCTGTAAATGAACCAAGGAGAAGTGCATAATGTTTTCAGAAAGAAAGAAAACAGATTAATTCAGCAAATGCAGTTTTTCCTTCCTCTGAACCACTGTATATAAAAACTATGTGCACTTGGGAAAAAAACCAGAAGACATCTTTGTGCTAAAGCCATGTGAGAATGGTGTGGTGGAAGGACAGCAGTGTGACTGTGGATCCTTAAAACTGTGCACAGAAGGTCTGTGCTGTGACAAACTGCACTCTGAAGCCTGGGGCTGCTTGTGCTTTTGGGCTTTGCTGCAAAGACTGCCAGTTCATGCCATCGGGCACAGTCTGTAGAGAAAAGGACAATGTGATCTTCCAGAGTGGTGCAATGGAATTTCCTGTAGCTGTCTGGCAGATGTGCATGTGCAGGTATCTGTTGCATGGGTGGTGGCTACTGCTACGAAAAGAGATGTCACATCTGTGATGATGAGTGTGAGCAAATTTTTGGCAAAAAGTTGGGAAAACATATGAGAATTGCTACAGAGAAATGAACACCCATGGCAACTGTATTGATCACTGTAATTTTAATGCCACTACATATTTAAAATGTAATATCTTGGATATCCTTTGTGAGAGAGTTCAGTGTGCAAACGTGACAAAAATTCCTCTTTTGAAAGATCATTCTGCTGTGCATTGGACTCGCATCAATGGTGTCACCTGCTGGAGTACCGACTATCATTTTGGGATGACCATACCTGATATAGGTGATGTGAAAGCTGGCACAGAGTGTGGTGCAGAGCATGTGTGCATCCGCAGGCGGTGTGTTCCTATGTCACTTTGGAACAGTTCTTGTTCACCTGAGACCTGCAATATGAGGGGGGTCCGCAACAATAAACATCACTGCCACTGCAGCTCTGAGTGGGACCCCCCTGACTGCCTGACAGCTGGCAATGGAGGTAGTGTTGATAGTGGCCCACCCCCTCGGAGAAAAGTGGAACCTGAAGGGAAGGTGCCCAAGAGGAGCTACCTGATGATGCTACTTTGGATTCCTGTTTTGCTCTTGCTTTTCTCTGTGTTACTTTTGCTTTGCTGAATGCACAAAATTCAAGTGATGAAGATGAGCAAAATGTTCAAAATTCACCTCAGAAAGAACAGCAAAATGCTTAACCTTCACCTGATGAAAAAGTGAGAAATATTCATCTCAAAACATAAATAAAAATATTCCAACTTAACCTAAGAAAAAAACAGGAAATTTTTTTTTTTACAATTTCAGAGCATAAACCCAGTTCTTAATGAAATTTCTCCTGTATTAACTTTTAGTGTATTGGCAATAGAAATGTTATTGCATGTGTCAGAGACTTGTGACAAAAGCTCAGGGATCTATTATGTTTCAGGATCATGAACGTGAACCATTAAGTAAAGGGAATTCACAGCATATTCCTACCTTTCATTATTGTAAGCAGCGTTAGTGGTTTATTTTCATGGAGTTAGTCTCTTTGTGTTTCCTGAGCAAAGGCACAGCTCATGGCTGGGGTGTGTGTGTTTTAATTTGTTGTCCCTCAACTCCAACCACTTTCCCCTTTTTGCTCTGCTCTGTCACATGGGGAATGGGAATCTTCACGTTGCATTTCTTCTTTGTCAGTCCTCTCTGTGTGTTTCTGCCAATAGAGGAGCTAGAGGGAGACTGGAGACCTAGAGAACGGTCTGAGTGCTGTTGATGTCACTGTGGCCTCAGTACCAGCTTGCACCTCGGCAGCAGCAGTAGCTTTCACTCTGCACATTATTACTCTATGTAGTTAGTAATTCCTGGAACCAACAGTACTGTCAGCCCAGAGATGCCAGCACAGCCACCAAGCAACTTATCCTCGCAGTTCTGAGTCCCAGGTCTTCGAGCCTCCACCTAATTCCAGAGGCTCCAGCATCACAGTGGCTGTACCCTGTCCTCAGAGGTGTTCCTACAACCATGGCACCTATTCCAAAGCTCTAGGTTAGAAACCCCCAACCTCTCCCCTTTGATCTCCAGTCCTAGTAGTGATAGCCATATCTTATCATTAGCTCTCATGGATATCTTGATGGTGTGGTTTCTCATTCTGTGACTGAACTATTGGAGTGATACAGTGCTTACTGTAGTACAATAGAGAACAGAGGAAGGAGTCATACATTAGAGCTTTTGAAGTTTTTTTTTTTTTTTTTCCTTTTTTTGTCTTTTTTCATGTCCGGTAACGGATCTCAACCCTCAGTGTCGCGCCCCTACCAGACCAGGACCGGCAGCGGGATCGCAACCCTTGGTGCGGTGCTGCGTCCGCACCTCGCTCAGCCAGTGAGCGGGAACCGATCTGTATGTGGGATCCGAACCCTCGGCGGGAGCGCCACCGTGCTCTCAAGTGGCACACTGCAGCAGTGTGCCACCGGGCCGGCCTAGAGCTTTTGAAGTTTTGACCCTACTGCCCTTTTCCTGTATTGGGGAAATGTTTTAAACTTGGTAGAATTTCTTCAAAATCTGTGAAGAGAGAGAACAGTAACACTTACCACTCAACTTCTTTTTCACTTTGATTATAATGTAGGATAAGAAAGATACAATTCTATGGAAAATCCTGATTAAAGTGTAAATTCCATATTTTAAGGGCTTCAGAGAGGTGTGGAAGCATGGAAGACTGGATGAACTAAAATCTCAGGCATGGAAATAATTCTGAAGTGTGTTGACTATTCCAGCCAGTTTCTCCTCTGGAGCTGACACTGGGTGTGAATTGTGGATTAGGCTTGGCCCAGTTGGAGGACCTCTGCTGAGAGCAGGAGAAACCAGCAGTCCCCTTAGTTACTACACAGGACTAGATTCATAAATTAGACATTTGAGGGCCTTAATTCATAATCATTTTTCTCCAAGTCACATTTTCTGAATTTGGGGGCTTTGTGGGATGCTGGTGAGCTAGTCTGAAATTTCTGAAAAGGCATAGCATCCTAAAATCATGGTATATTTTAGACATAAGACATAGTAAAAGGTGGCTTGACTCAAGCACATGTGCTGTCTTTCTGTTAGGATGCTTTTTGTTAAGACACTTATCTGATTTTGAAATTGCATGTGGCTAGAGGCTGGAGAACTAGGTTGTGATATAGATTAATCCTTATAGTCTTTCAGAGCTGAGGAGATAGAATCCCAGTTGAAAGTCTAACTGGTACAGACCTGAGCAATGTAAGTGATGGAGTATTAGTCCAAGATTTACTAAAAATGCATTTACTTCTGGCCTAGTTTAATCCACAATGGATTTCAGTAATTGACTCCTCAGTTTATTGTTCTGAAGAGAAAATAGGGAGACATTTCTCATGGAGCCAGTTGGAGCATCTCTCTCTCTCTCTTTTTATACACAGTTACCTGCATATGATAAAACATTTCCATACACACTAAAGTAAAAAAAAAATGACCTAGTTTTAGAGAATAAAATAAAAGTAGGAATGAAACAAAAGAAGAAACCATAAGGGTCAAGATAATCCAGACAGTGGAGCATGAGTGAGTGAAAAAAATGACTATGATTAAAANCCTGAGACAGCCATGCCAGAACAGGCAGGTGTCAGGGGACCTCCAGCCTAGGCTAGTCCCCATTGCCCAGAATTGGCCATCCCTTCAGGATCCAGGCCAGCCTACAGGGTGGAATGAGTGGACCATGACACTGCCAGACACAAGGACTAAACACAAAAGGAAAGATACCAGAAATATGAAAAATCAAGAAAGTACATAACCACCAAAGGAAAATAATAACTCTCAAACTCTAGACCTTGTAGAACAGGAAGTCCTTGAAATGACTGACAAGGACTTGCTCAAAATGTTTGAGCAACAATTCTAAGGAAACTAAATGAGATATAAGAACACTCACTCAGACAACACAATAAAATGAAAAAACTATATACAGAAGAAATGTACAAAGAAATCAATGCTCCGAAAAAGAATGTACCAGAGCTTGTGGATCTGAAGGATTCATTCAATGAAATAAAAAACACAACAAAGAGTCTAACCAGCAGACTTGAACAAGCAGAAGAGAGAATTTCTGACCTTGAAGACAAACTGTTTGAACTAACACAGGCAGACCAGAAAAAAGAAAAAAGAATTTAAAAAATTGAAGAAAATCTAAGAGAGATAATAGACACTTTTAAGCACTCAAATATCTGAATCTTGGGTATTCCAGAAGAGGAGGAAAAAGGAAAGGGCATTGAAAACATATTCAATGAAATAATAGCATAAAACTTCCCAGGTATAGGGAAAGTCACAGATCTTCAGATTCAGGAGGCCCAAAGATCCCCAAGCATATTTAACCCAAGAAAGTCATTTCCAAGACATGTTATAGTCAAACTGGCAAAACTCAAAGACAAACAGANAGGGTCAAGATAATCCAGACAGTGGAGCATGAGTGAGTGAAAAAAATGACTATGATTAAAACATTTTAAAATAGAAGAAAATGTACAAAATATAAGAAAACAATGTTGAATATCCATAGAGAATTGGAAATAAATGAATATTTTAAAGCTAAAAATTACAGTATCATATAAGAACTCAGTACATAGATCGAACAGTAGAGTGGATGGATTAGGTTACAAAATTACATAACTGGAAGACAGGTCAATAGAAAAGTCCCCACACTGAAGCACACAGAACAAAAGCAGAAAAAAGAAGAGGTGTGTGGAATACATGAACATTTCTAACATCCTTAATATTGGTGGCCCTGACACAGCAAAGTGAGAGAACTGAACAGAAGTAATATTCAAAGAGTTGTTTGTTGGTAATTTTTTTTTAAGCAAGGAAAGATTTCAATCTGCTGGTTCAGAGTGGCTCATGTATTTCTCTGAGTTACTTTTAATTTTTATTTTTCTTGTTTATTTTCTTCAGATTGTTTCCTCTCTAATAACATATCTTCAGTTTGCCTTATTTCTTCTGACAGTTCAAATCTTCTGATGACCTCCTTTATAAAGTTTTTAATTTTGGTAATTGTACTTTTCATTTCAAGATTTTCCATTTGGTTCTTTGACACAATTTCTATCTCTTTATTGATATTCAGAGTGGGCTTCCAGTCAAGATGGCAGAGTAGATGGTTCCTGGCACTGCTCTCTCCCACAGATCAACCAATTTGCAACTATTAAAAAGCAACAAAATGAGGCCCAAGAGCTGCACCAAAACAGACAGGAGCCACATGCTATGGGAATCCCAGCCCAGGCCAGTGCCTGCCACATAGAGAGCCCAGAGACTTGCCAGACCCACATGCCCTGAGACAGCCATGCCAGAACAGGCAGGTGTCAGGGGACCTCCAGCCTAGGCTAGTCCCC
>NW_007728022.1:123312-125996 GCF_000696425.1 Galeopterus variegatus | reverse complement strand
ACTCTAAAAGCCAGAAAAGAATGAGATGATATATTCAAAGTACTAAAGGACAAAAATTGCCAGCCAAGAATACTTTACTCAGTAAGGATATCCTTCCAAAATGAAGGACAAATAGTATATTTCTCAGACAAATGAAAACTGTAGAACTTCACTATTACATGACCAGCCTTACAAGAAATTCTCACGAGAGTACTGAGTTTGATACCTGAAAAGCAACCATCACTGACATGAATACTCAAGAAAGAACAAAACCTACCAGTAAAACAAAAATACTAACAATAAATAGAAAAAAACAGTTTATTCTAATGCCCCAAGAAACCAATAAACATAGAAGACAAACAGAAAATCAGAAAGAAAGGAACAAAAGATACTTCAGACATCTAAACAAAAATCAATGATTTTTTTAAAAAATCAAAATCAATAAAATAAAAGTAAATTAACACCTTTAAATAATAACTCTAAATGTAAAAGGATTAAATTCCCCACTCAAAAGATACAGACTGACTGATTGGATTAAAAAGATGGACCCAACAATACGCTTCCTTTGAGAGACTTACCTCACCTGTAAAGACACACATAGACTAAGAGTGAAAGGATGGAAAAAGATATACTATGCAAATAAAAGTGAAAAATGAGCTGGAGTATCTACTCTTATATCAGATAAAATAGACTTTAAACCAAAAACCATAAAAAGAGATAAAGAAGACCACTATATAATGATAAAAGGAACTATACATCAAAAAGACATAACAATCATAAATATATATGCACCCAATGTCGGAGCAGCCAGATTTACAAAGCAAACACTATTAGATCTCAAGAATGAGGTAGACTCTAACACCATAAGAACTGATCACCCCACTCTTAACATTGGACAGATCATCTAGGCAAAGAATCAGCAGAGAAACACAAGATCTAAACAACACATTAGACCAATTGTACTTGGCAGATATCTACAGAACATTCCATCTGGCAACCTCATCAACAGATGGAACATACTCCAGGATAGACTGCATGTTAGGTCACAAAGCAAGTCTCAACAAATTCAAAAAAATTGGAACTATTCCATGCATTTTTTTCAGATCACAATGGATTAAAATTAGAAATCAATAACAAACAAAACTCTGGAAACTATATGAACACATATAAATTAAACAACGTTCTACTTCATGACATATGGGTCTAAGAAGAAATTAAATAGGAAATCAAAATATTTCTTGTAATTAGTGAAAATAATGACACATCATATCAAAATCTGTGATACTGCAAAAGCAATATTAAGGGGGAAATTTATCACATTAAATGCTTACTTCAGAAGAATGGAAAGATGGCAAATAAACAACCTAACACATCACCTTGAAGAACTAGAGAAACAAGAACAATCCAAACTCAAAGTTAGTAGACGGAAAGAATTAAGATCAGAGCAGAACTAAATGAAATAGAAACCTGAAGAATGATACAAAAGATCAATGAAACAAAAAGCTATTTTTTTGAAAAGATAAATCAAATTGACAAACCTTTAGCAAGGCTAAGAAGAGAGAAGATCCAAATAACAAAAACTAGAAATGAAAAAGGTGACATAACAACTGATACCTCAGAAGTACAAGGAATCATTAGAGACTACTATAAACAACTAAATGCCAACAAATTTGAAAATCTGGAGGAAATGGATAAATTTCTGATGTATACAAATTATCAAAACTGAGCCAAGAAAATATAGAAAATCTGAACAGACCAATAACAATAAAAGAGATTGAAGCTGTTATCAGAAGGCTTCCAACAAAGAAAAGCCCAGGACCGAATGGGTTCACTGCAGAGTTCTACCAGACCTTCAAAGAGAAATTGATACCTATTCTATAAAAACTATTCCAAAGGATTGAAACAGAGGCCATTCTCCCAAACTCTGTGAGGCAAACATCACCCTGATACCAAAACCAAAGATACACCAAAAATAGAAAACTACAGGCCAATATCCTTAATATAAAAATCCTTAATAAAATACTAGCTAACAGAATACAGCAACACACACACACAATTATACACCATGATCAGTGGGATTCATCCCAGGGATGCAAGGTTCGTTCAAAATAAGCAAATCAATAAATGTGATACACGACATCAATAAAAGCAAAGACAAAAACTGCACAATCATCTCTATTGATGCTGAAAAATCATTTGACAAAATTCAACATTTGTTCATGACAAAGATTCTCTACAAGTTAGGTATAAATGGAAAGTATCTCAAAATAATTAAAGCACACTCTCAATATCATCCTGAGTGGGGAAAAGCTGAAAGCATTTCCCTTAAGAACAGGAACTAGACAAGAATGCCCACTCTCACCACTTCCATTCAACACAGTGTTAGAAGTCTAGCCATAGCAATCAGAGAAGAGAAGGAAATAAAGGGCATCCAGATTGGAAAAGATGAAGTCAAACTGTCCCTGTTTGCAGATGATATGGTCCTATATATTGAACAACTGAAAGCCTCTACAAAAAAAAAAAAAAAAAAACTCTTAAAGTTGATAAATGATTTCAGCCAAGTTGCAGGATAGAAAATCAACACACAAAAATCAGTAGCATTTCTATGCTCCAGCAATGAACATGCAGAAAAAGAAATGAAGAAAGCTAGCCCATTTACAATAGCCACCAAAAAAATAAAATATTCAGGAATAAAGTTAACCAAG